>NW_027266262.1:2270380-2272880 GCF_036785885.1 Coffea arabica
GTGCCCATGCCTTAGCCAATGCAAGCAACGGCCGTCGTGCGGCCTAAGGCCCACCGCCTAGCCACGAGGGGCACCGTCGTGTGTTTGTCTTGCCATCGGTGTGGCATCGTGGCCATGCCTTTGCCAACACAAGGCAACGGCCGTCATGCGGCCCAAGGCCAACCGCCTAGCCACGAGGGGCACCGTCGTGCATTTTTCTTGCCGTGGGTGTGGCGTCGTGCCCATGCCTTAGCCAACGCAAGGCAACGGCCGTCGTGTGGCCTAAGGTCAACCGCCTAGCCATGAGGGGCACCGTCGTGCGTTTTTCTTGCCGTCGGTGAGCCATCGTGCCGATGCCTTAACCAACGCAAGCCAACGGCCATCGTGCGGCCTAAGGCCAACCGCCTAGCCATGAGGGGCACCGTAGTGCATTTTCCTTGCCGTCGGTGTGGCCGTCGTGCCCACGCCTTGGCCAACGCAGGGCAACGGCCGTCGTGCGGCCTATTGCCCACCTCCTAGCCGTGAGGGGCACCGTCGTGCATTTTCCCAGCATGGCTACAGAGGTTTACCCGTGGCCTTGGGAGCAAAACCCCACGGCAGTTGTGCTTTTTTCTTGCCGTCGGTGAGGCCGTCGTGCCCATGCCTTAGCCAATGCAAGGCAACGGCCGTCGTCCGTCCTAAGGCCCACCGCCAAGCCGTGAGGGGCACCGTCGTGCATTTTTCTTGTCGTCGGTGTGGCCGTCGTGCCCACGCCTTAGCCAACGCCGGGCAACGGCCGTCATGCGGCCTAAGGCCGCCATGAGGGGCACCGTCGTGCGTTTTTCCAGCATGGCTACAGAGGTTTACCCGTTGCCTTGGGAACAAAACCCCACGGCAGTCGTGCGTTTTCCTTGCCATCGGTGAGGCCGTCGTGCCCATGCTTAAGCCAATGCAGGGCAACGGCCGTCGTGCGGCCTAAGGCCCACCGCCTAGCCATGAGGGGCACCGTCGTGCGTTTTATTTGCCGTCGGTGTGGCATCGTGCCCATGCCTTAGCCAACGCTAGGCAACGGCCGTCGTGCGGCCTAAGGCCAAACGCCTAGCATCGTGCCCGTGCTTTAGCCAACGCAGGGCAATGGCCATCGTGCGGCCTAAGGGCAACCGCCTAGCCACGAGGGGCACCGTCGTGTGTTTTTCTTGCCATCGGTGTGGAATCGTGCCCATGCCTTAGCCAACGCAAGGCAACGGCCGTCATGCGGCCTATGGCCGACCGCCTGGCCATGAGGGGCACCGTCGTGCGTTTTTCTTGCCGTCGGTGTGGCCGCCGTGCCCATGCCTTAGCCAACGCAGGGCAACGGCCGTCGTGCGGCCTAAGGCCCACCGCCTAGCCATGAGGGGCACCGTCGTGCGTTTTATTTGCCGTCGGTGTGGCATCGTGCCCATGCCTTAGCCAACGCTAGGCAACGGCCGTCGTGCGGCCTAAGGCCAAACGCCTAGCATCGTGCCCGTGCTTTAGCCAACGCAGGGCAATGGCCATCGTGCGGCCTAAGGGCAACCGCCTAGCCATGAGGGGCACCGTCGGCCGTTCTTCTTGCCGTCGGTGTGGCCATCGTGCCTATGCCTTAGCCAACGCAGGGCAACGGCCGTCGTGCGGCCTAAGGCCCACCGCTTAGCCATGAGGGGCACCGTCGTGCGTTTATCTTGCCGTCGGTGTGGCATTGTGCCCTTGCCTTAGCCAACGCAAGGCAACGGCCGTCGTGTGGCCTAAGGCCTACCGCCTAGCCATGAGGGGCACCGTCGGGCGTTTTTCTTGCCGTCGGTGTGGCATCATGCCCTTGCCTTAGCCAACGCAAGGCAATGGCCGTCGTGTGGCCTAAGGCCTACCACCTAGCCATGAGGGGCACTGTCGTGCGTTTTTCTTGCCGTTGCCTTAGCCAACGCAAGGCAACGGTCGTCGTGTGGCCTAAGGCGCACCGCTTAGCCATGAGGGGCACCGTCGTGCATTTTTCTTGCTGTGGATGTGGCGTCGTGCCCATGCCTTAGCCAACGCAAGCCAACGGCCGTCGTGCGGCCTAAGGCCTATCGCCTTGCCATGATGGGCACCGTCGTGCGTTTTTCACGTCGTCGGTGTAGTGTCGTGCCAATGCTCCGTCATGCGGCCTAAGGCTCACCGCCTAGCCTTGTTTTCGCTTATTTTTATCTTTTTAAGCATACATGTTGAGTCTCGTTAATGTCCACCGCCGTATGTCTTTGAAATTCATAAATTGCTTTTTTTTTTAATTAAACTATATTTTTGTATTTTTTATTATTTTTTATTATTTTTTTGTTTTTATTTTTGTTCAATTCAATCTTGGAAATTTTTTATTTTTTTTTATTTTTTTTGTTTTTATTTTTGTTCAATTCAATCTTGGAAAATTTTTATTATTTTTTATTGTTTTTATTGTTTTTATTTTTGTTCAATTCAATCTTGGAAATTTGTTTTATATTTGTTTCAAGCACCCATGTGTAGGTGTGTTAAATACACACTAAATTGCCATCTATTG
>NW_027266262.1:2325380-2327880 GCF_036785885.1 Coffea arabica
CCTATGGCCTTGACAGGTCAAGCATCTCAACTCTCCCTGATAGTCTTGAAACTAAAAAACTCAAACCGTTAGTAGACCCACACCCTTTTCGTCTCACAAATATAGCCACCAATAGATGGCAATTTAGTGTGTATTTAACACACCTACACATGGGTGCTTGAAACAAATATAAAACAAATTTCCAAGATTGAATTGAACAAAAATAAAAACAATAAAAACAATAAAAAATAATAAAAATTTTCCAAGATTGAATTGAACAAAAATAAAAACAAAAAAAATAAAAAAAAATAAAAAATTTCCAAGATTGAATTGAACAAAAATAAAAACAAAAAAATAATAAAAAATAATAAAAAATACAAAAATATAGTTTAATTAAAAAAAAAAGCAATTTATGAATTTCAAAGACATACGGCGGTGGACATTAACGAGACTCAACATGTATGCTTAAAAAGATAAAAATAAGCGAAAACAAGGCTAGGCGGTGAGCCTTAGGCCGCATGACGGAGCATTGGCACGACACTACACCGACGACGTGAAAAACGCACGACGGTGCCCATCATGGCAAGGCGATAGGCCTTAGGCCGCACGACGGCCGTTGGCTTGCGTTGGCTAAGGCATGGGCACGACGCCACATCCACAGCAAGAAAAATGCACGACGGTGCCCCTCATGGCTAAGCGGTGCGCCTTAGGCCACACGACGACCGTTGCCTTGCGTTGGCTAAGGCAACGGCAAGAAAAACGCACGACAGTGCCCCTCATGGCTAGGTGGTAGGCCTTAGGCCACACGACGGCCATTGCCTTGCGTTGGCTAAGGCAAGGGCATGATGCCACACCGACGGCAAGAAAAACGCCCGACGGTGCCCCTCATGGCTAGGCGGTAGGCCTTAGGCCACACGACGGCCGTTGCCTTGCGTTGGCTAAGGCAAGGGCACAATGCCACACCGACGGCAAGATAAACGCACGACGGTGCCCCTCATGGCTAAGCGGTGGGCCTTAGGCCGCACGACGGCCGTTGCCCTGCGTTGGCTAAGGCATAGGCACGATGGCCACACCGACGGCAAGAAGAACGGCCGACGGTGCCCCTCATGGCTAGGCGGTTGCCCTTAGGCCGCACGATGGCCATTGCCCTGCGTTGGCTAAAGCACGGGCACGATGCTAGGCGTTTGGCCTTAGGCCGCACGACGGCCGTTGCCTAGCGTTGGCTAAGGCATGGGCACGATGCCACACCGACGGCAAATAAAACGCACGACGGTGCCCCTCATGGCTAGGCGGTGGGCCTTAGGCCGCACGACGGCCGTTGCCCTGCGTTGGCTAAGGCATGGGCACGGCGGCCACACCGACGGCAAGAAAAACGCACGACGGTGCCCCTCATGGCCAGGCGGTCGGCCATAGGCCGCATGACGGCCGTTGCCTTGCGTTGGCTAAGGCATGGGCACGATTCCACACCGATGGCAAGAAAAACACACGACGGTGCCCCTCGTGGCTAGGCGGTTGCCCTTAGGCCGCACGATGGCCATTGCCCTGCGTTGGCTAAAGCACGGGCACGATGCTAGGCGTTTGGCCTTAGGCCGCACGACGGCCGTTGCCTAGCGTTGGCTAAGGCATGGGCACGATGCCACACCGACGGCAAATAAAACGCACGACGGTGCCCCTCATGGCTAGGCGGTGGGCCTTAGGCCGCACGACGGCCGTTGCCCTGCATTGGCTTAAGCATGGGCACGACGGCCTCACCGATGGCAAGGAAAACGCACGACTGCCGTGGGGTTTTGTTCCCAAGGCAACGGGTAAACCTCTGTAGCCATGCTGGAAAAACGCACGACGGTGCCCCTCATGGCGGCCTTAGGCCGCATGACGGCCGTTGCCCGGCGTTGGCTAAGGCGTGGGCACGACGGCCACACCGACGACAAGAAAAATGCACGACGGTGCCCCTCACGGCTTGGCGGTGGGCCTTAGGACGGACGACGGCCGTTGCCTTGCATTGGCTAAGGCATGGGCACGACGGCCTCACCGACGGCAAGAAAAAAGCACAACTGCCGTGGGGTTTTGCTCCCAAGGCCACGGGTAAACCTCTGTAGCCATGCTGGGAAAATGCACGACGGTGCCCCTCACGGCTAGGAGGTGGGCAATAGGCCGCACGACGGCCGTTGCCCTGCGTTGGCCAAGGCGTGGGCACGACGGCCACACCGACGGCAAGGAAAATGCACTACGGTGCCCCTCATGGCTAGGCGGTTGGCCTTAGGCCGCACGATGGCCGTTGGCTTGCGTTGGTTAAGGCATCGGCACGATGGCTCACCGACGGCAAGAAAAACGCACGACGGTGCCCCTCATGGCTAGGCGGTTGACCTTAGGCCACACGACGGCCGTTGCCTTGCGTTGGCTAAGGCATGGGCACGACGCCACACCCACGGCAAGAAAAATGCACGACGGTGCCCCTCGTGGCTAGGCGGTTGGCCTTGGGCCGCATGACGGCCGTTGCCTTGTGTTGGCAAAGGCATGGCCA
>NW_027266262.1:2335380-2337880 GCF_036785885.1 Coffea arabica
CACATGGGTGCTTGAAACAAATATAAAACAAATTTCCAAGATTGAATTGAACAAAAATAAAAACAATAAAAACAATAAAAAATAATAAAAATTTTCCAAGATTGAATTGAACAAAAATAAAAACAAAAAAAATAAAAAAAAATAAAAAATTTCCAAGATTGAATTGAACAAAAATAAAAACAAAAAAATAATAAAAAATAATAAAAAATACAAAAATATAGTTTAATTAAAAAAAAAAGCAATTTATGAATTTCAAAGACATACGGCGGTGGACATTAACGAGACTCAACATGTATGCTTAAAAAGATAAAAATAAGCGAAAACAAGGCTAGGCGGTGAGCCTTAGGCCGCATGACGGAGCATTGGCACGACACTACACCGACGACGTGAAAAACGCACGACGGTGCCCATCATGGCAAGGCGATAGGCCTTAGGCCGCACGACGGCCGTTGGCTTGCGTTGGCTAAGGCATGGGCACGACGCCACATCCACAGCAAGAAAAATGCACGACGGTGCCCCTCATGGCTAAGCGGTGCGCCTTAGGCCACACGACGACCGTTGCCTTGCGTTGGCTAAGGCAACGGCAAGAAAAACGCACGACAGTGCCCCTCATGGCTAGGTGGTAGGCCTTAGGCCACACGACGGCCATTGCCTTGCGTTGGCTAAGGCAAGGGCATGATGCCACACCGACGGCAAGAAAAACGCCCGACGGTGCCCCTCATGGCTAGGCGGTAGGCCTTAGGCCACACGACGGCCGTTGCCTTGCGTTGGCTAAGGCAAGGGCACAATGCCACACCGACGGCAAGATAAACGCACGACGGTGCCCCTCATGGCTAAGCGGTGGGCCTTAGGCCGCACGACGGCCGTTGCCCTGCGTTGGCTAAGGCATAGGCACGATGGCCACACCGACGGCAAGAAGAACGGCCGACGGTGCCCCTCATGGCTAGGCGGTTGCCCTTAGGCCGCACGATGGCCATTGCCCTGCGTTGGCTAAAGCACGGGCACGATGCTAGGCGTTTGGCCTTAGGCCGCACGACGGCCGTTGCCTAGCGTTGGCTAAGGCATGGGCACGATGCCACACCGACGGCAAATAAAACGCACGACGGTGCCCCTCATGGCTAGGCGGTGGGCCTTAGGCCGCACGACGGCCGTTGCCCTGCGTTGGCTAAGGCATGGGCACGGCGGCCACACCGACGGCAAGAAAAACGCACGACGGTGCCCCTCATGGCCAGGCGGTCGGCCATAGGCCGCATGACGGCCGTTGCCTTGCGTTGGCTAAGGCATGGGCACGATTCCACACCGATGGCAAGAAAAACACACGACGGTGCCCCTCGTGGCTAGGCGGTTGCCCTTAGGCCGCACGATGGCCATTGCCCTGCGTTGGCTAAAGCACGGGCACGATGCTAGGCGTTTGGCCTTAGGCCGCACGACGGCCGTTGCCTAGCGTTGGCTAAGGCATGGGCACGATGCCACACCGACGGCAAATAAAACGCACGACGGTGCCCCTCATGGCTAGGCGGTGGGCCTTAGGCCGCACGACGGCCGTTGCCCTGCATTGGCTTAAGCATGGGCACGACGGCCTCACCGATGGCAAGGAAAACGCACGACTGCCGTGGGGTTTTGTTCCCAAGGCAACGGGTAAACCTCTGTAGCCATGCTGGAAAAACGCACGACGGTGCCCCTCATGGCGGCCTTAGGCCGCATGACGGCCGTTGCCCGGCGTTGGCTAAGGCGTGGGCACGACGGCCACACCGACGACAAGAAAAATGCACGACGGTGCCCCTCACGGCTTGGCGGTGGGCCTTAGGACGGACGACGGCCGTTGCCTTGCATTGGCTAAGGCATGGGCACGACGGCCTCACCGACGGCAAGAAAAAAGCACAACTGCCGTGGGGTTTTGCTCCCAAGGCCACGGGTAAACCTCTGTAGCCATGCTGGGAAAATGCACGACGGTGCCCCTCACGGCTAGGAGGTGGGCAATAGGCCGCACGACG
Source organism: Coffea arabica (assembly GCF_036785885.1). NCBI lineage: Eukaryota > Viridiplantae > Streptophyta > Magnoliopsida > Gentianales > Rubiaceae > Coffea > Coffea arabica. The sequence goes on from NW_027266262.1 coordinate 2,337,375, forward strand.
GCCGTTGCCCTGCGTTGGCCAAGGCGTGGGCACGACGGCCACACCGACGGCAAGGAAAATGCACTACGGTGCCCCTCATGGCTAGGCGGTTGGCCTTAGGCCGCACGATGGCCGTTGGCTTGCGTTGGTTAAGGCATCGGCACGATGGCTCACCGACGGCAAGAAAAACGCACGACGGTGCCCCTCATGGCTAGGCGGTTGACCTTAGGCCACACGACGGCCGTTGCCTTGCGTTGGCTAAGGCATGGGCACGACGCCACACCCACGGCAAGAAAAATGCACGACGGTGCCCCTCGTGGCTAGGCGGTTGGCCTTGGGCCGCATGACGGCCGTTGCCTTGTGTTGGCAAAGGCATGGCCACGATGCCACACCGATGGCAAGACAAACACACGACGGTGCCCCTCGTGGCTAGGCGGTGGGCCTTAGGCCGCACGACGGCCGTTGCTTGCATTGGCTAAGGCATGGGCACGACGCCACACCGATGGCAAGGAAAACGCACGACGGTG
>NW_027266262.1:2420380-2422880 GCF_036785885.1 Coffea arabica
AAACTAAAAAACTCAAACCGTTAGTAGACCCACACCCTTTTCGTCTCACAAATATAGCCACCAATAGATGGCAATTTAGTGTGTATTTAACACACCTACACATGGGTGCTTGAAACAAATATAAAACAAATTTCCAAGATTGAATTGAACAAAAATAAAAACAATAAAAACAATAAAAAATAATAAAAATTTTCCAAGATTGAATTGAACAAAAATAAAAACAAAAAAAATAAAAAAAAATAAAAAATTTCCAAGATTGAATTGAACAAAAATAAAAACAAAAAAATAATAAAAAATAATAAAAAATACAAAAATATAGTTTAATTAAAAAAAAAAGCAATTTATGAATTTCAAAGACATACGGCGGTGGACATTAACGAGACTCAACATGTATGCTTAAAAAGATAAAAATAAGCGAAAACAAGGCTAGGCGGTGAGCCTTAGGCCGCATGACGGAGCATTGGCACGACACTACACCGACGACGTGAAAAACGCACGACGGTGCCCATCATGGCAAGGCGATAGGCCTTAGGCCGCACGACGGCCGTTGGCTTGCGTTGGCTAAGGCATGGGCACGACGCCACATCCACAGCAAGAAAAATGCACGACGGTGCCCCTCATGGCTAAGCGGTGCGCCTTAGGCCACACGACGACCGTTGCCTTGCGTTGGCTAAGGCAACGGCAAGAAAAACGCACGACAGTGCCCCTCATGGCTAGGTGGTAGGCCTTAGGCCACACGACGGCCATTGCCTTGCGTTGGCTAAGGCAAGGGCATGATGCCACACCGACGGCAAGAAAAACGCCCGACGGTGCCCCTCATGGCTAGGCGGTAGGCCTTAGGCCACACGACGGCCGTTGCCTTGCGTTGGCTAAGGCAAGGGCACAATGCCACACCGACGGCAAGATAAACGCACGACGGTGCCCCTCATGGCTAAGCGGTGGGCCTTAGGCCGCACGACGGCCGTTGCCCTGCGTTGGCTAAGGCATAGGCACGATGGCCACACCGACGGCAAGAAGAACGGCCGACGGTGCCCCTCATGGCTAGGCGGTTGCCCTTAGGCCGCACGATGGCCATTGCCCTGCGTTGGCTAAAGCACGGGCACGATGCTAGGCGTTTGGCCTTAGGCCGCACGACGGCCGTTGCCTAGCGTTGGCTAAGGCATGGGCACGATGCCACACCGACGGCAAATAAAACGCACGACGGTGCCCCTCATGGCTAGGCGGTGGGCCTTAGGCCGCACGACGGCCGTTGCCCTGCGTTGGCTAAGGCATGGGCACGGCGGCCACACCGACGGCAAGAAAAACGCACGACGGTGCCCCTCATGGCCAGGCGGTCGGCCATAGGCCGCATGACGGCCGTTGCCTTGCGTTGGCTAAGGCATGGGCACGATTCCACACCGATGGCAAGAAAAACACACGACGGTGCCCCTCGTGGCTAGGCGGTTGCCCTTAGGCCGCACGATGGCCATTGCCCTGCGTTGGCTAAAGCACGGGCACGATGCTAGGCGTTTGGCCTTAGGCCGCACGACGGCCGTTGCCTAGCGTTGGCTAAGGCATGGGCACGATGCCACACCGACGGCAAATAAAACGCACGACGGTGCCCCTCATGGCTAGGCGGTGGGCCTTAGGCCGCACGACGGCCGTTGCCCTGCATTGGCTTAAGCATGGGCACGACGGCCTCACCGATGGCAAGGAAAACGCACGACTGCCGTGGGGTTTTGTTCCCAAGGCAACGGGTAAACCTCTGTAGCCATGCTGGAAAAACGCACGACGGTGCCCCTCATGGCGGCCTTAGGCCGCATGACGGCCGTTGCCCGGCGTTGGCTAAGGCGTGGGCACGACGGCCACACCGACGACAAGAAAAATGCACGACGGTGCCCCTCACGGCTTGGCGGTGGGCCTTAGGACGGACGACGGCCGTTGCCTTGCATTGGCTAAGGCATGGGCACGACGGCCTCACCGACGGCAAGAAAAAAGCACAACTGCCGTGGGGTTTTGCTCCCAAGGCCACGGGTAAACCTCTGTAGCCATGCTGGGAAAATGCACGACGGTGCCCCTCACGGCTAGGAGGTGGGCAATAGGCCGCACGACGGCCGTTGCCCTGCGTTGGCCAAGGCGTGGGCACGACGGCCACACCGACGGCAAGGAAAATGCACTACGGTGCCCCTCATGGCTAGGCGGTTGGCCTTAGGCCGCACGATGGCCGTTGGCTTGCGTTGGTTAAGGCATCGGCACGATGGCTCACCGACGGCAAGAAAAACGCACGACGGTGCCCCTCATGGCTAGGCGGTTGACCTTAGGCCACACGACGGCCGTTGCCTTGCGTTGGCTAAGGCATGGGCACGACGCCACACCCACGGCAAGAAAAATGCACGACGGTGCCCCTCGTGGCTAGGCGGTTGGCCTTGGGCCGCATGACGGCCGTTGCCTTGTGTTGGCAAAGGCATGGCCACGATGCCACACCGATGGCAAGACAAACACACGACGGTGCCCCTCGTGG
>NW_027266262.1:2430380-2432880 GCF_036785885.1 Coffea arabica
GAACAAAAATAAAAACAATAAAAACAATAAAAAATAATAAAAATTTTCCAAGATTGAATTGAACAAAAATAAAAACAAAAAAAATAAAAAAAAATAAAAAATTTCCAAGATTGAATTGAACAAAAATAAAAACAAAAAAATAATAAAAAATAATAAAAAATACAAAAATATAGTTTAATTAAAAAAAAAAGCAATTTATGAATTTCAAAGACATACGGCGGTGGACATTAACGAGACTCAACATGTATGCTTAAAAAGATAAAAATAAGCGAAAACAAGGCTAGGCGGTGAGCCTTAGGCCGCATGACGGAGCATTGGCACGACACTACACCGACGACGTGAAAAACGCACGACGGTGCCCATCATGGCAAGGCGATAGGCCTTAGGCCGCACGACGGCCGTTGGCTTGCGTTGGCTAAGGCATGGGCACGACGCCACATCCACAGCAAGAAAAATGCACGACGGTGCCCCTCATGGCTAAGCGGTGCGCCTTAGGCCACACGACGACCGTTGCCTTGCGTTGGCTAAGGCAACGGCAAGAAAAACGCACGACAGTGCCCCTCATGGCTAGGTGGTAGGCCTTAGGCCACACGACGGCCATTGCCTTGCGTTGGCTAAGGCAAGGGCATGATGCCACACCGACGGCAAGAAAAACGCCCGACGGTGCCCCTCATGGCTAGGCGGTAGGCCTTAGGCCACACGACGGCCGTTGCCTTGCGTTGGCTAAGGCAAGGGCACAATGCCACACCGACGGCAAGATAAACGCACGACGGTGCCCCTCATGGCTAAGCGGTGGGCCTTAGGCCGCACGACGGCCGTTGCCCTGCGTTGGCTAAGGCATAGGCACGATGGCCACACCGACGGCAAGAAGAACGGCCGACGGTGCCCCTCATGGCTAGGCGGTTGCCCTTAGGCCGCACGATGGCCATTGCCCTGCGTTGGCTAAAGCACGGGCACGATGCTAGGCGTTTGGCCTTAGGCCGCACGACGGCCGTTGCCTAGCGTTGGCTAAGGCATGGGCACGATGCCACACCGACGGCAAATAAAACGCACGACGGTGCCCCTCATGGCTAGGCGGTGGGCCTTAGGCCGCACGACGGCCGTTGCCCTGCGTTGGCTAAGGCATGGGCACGGCGGCCACACCGACGGCAAGAAAAACGCACGACGGTGCCCCTCATGGCCAGGCGGTCGGCCATAGGCCGCATGACGGCCGTTGCCTTGCGTTGGCTAAGGCATGGGCACGATTCCACACCGATGGCAAGAAAAACACACGACGGTGCCCCTCGTGGCTAGGCGGTTGCCCTTAGGCCGCACGATGGCCATTGCCCTGCGTTGGCTAAAGCACGGGCACGATGCTAGGCGTTTGGCCTTAGGCCGCACGACGGCCGTTGCCTAGCGTTGGCTAAGGCATGGGCACGATGCCACACCGACGGCAAATAAAACGCACGACGGTGCCCCTCATGGCTAGGCGGTGGGCCTTAGGCCGCACGACGGCCGTTGCCCTGCATTGGCTTAAGCATGGGCACGACGGCCTCACCGATGGCAAGGAAAACGCACGACTGCCGTGGGGTTTTGTTCCCAAGGCAACGGGTAAACCTCTGTAGCCATGCTGGAAAAACGCACGACGGTGCCCCTCATGGCGGCCTTAGGCCGCATGACGGCCGTTGCCCGGCGTTGGCTAAGGCGTGGGCACGACGGCCACACCGACGACAAGAAAAATGCACGACGGTGCCCCTCACGGCTTGGCGGTGGGCCTTAGGACGGACGACGGCCGTTGCCTTGCATTGGCTAAGGCATGGGCACGACGGCCTCACCGACGGCAAGAAAAAAGCACAACTGCCGTGGGGTTTTGCTCCCAAGGCCACGGGTAAACCTCTGTAGCCATGCTGGGAAAATGCACGACGGTGCCCCTCACGGCTAGGAGGTGGGCAATAGGCCGCACGACGGCCGTTGCCCTGCGTTGGCCAAGGCGTGGGCACGACGGCCACACCGACGGCAAGGAAAATGCACTACGGTGCCCCTCATGGCTAGGCGGTTGGCCTTAGGCCGCACGATGGCCGTTGGCTTGCGTTGGTTAAGGCATCGGCACGATGGCTCACCGACGGCAAGAAAAACGCACGACGGTGCCCCTCATGGCTAGGCGGTTGACCTTAGGCCACACGACGGCCGTTGCCTTGCGTTGGCTAAGGCATGGGCACGACGCCACACCCACGGCAAGAAAAATGCACGACGGTGCCCCTCGTGGCTAGGCGGTTGGCCTTGGGCCGCATGACGGCCGTTGCCTTGTGTTGGCAAAGGCATGGCCACGATGCCACACCGATGGCAAGACAAACACACGACGGTGCCCCTCGTGGCTAGGCGGTGGGCCTTAGGCCGCACGACGGCCGTTGCTTGCATTGGCTAAGGCATGGGCACGACGCCACACCGATGGCAAGGAAAACGCACGACGGTGCCACTCATGGCTAGGCGGTGGACCTTAGGCCGCACGACGGCCGTTGCC
>NW_027266262.1:2564148-2566648 GCF_036785885.1 Coffea arabica
CGTGCGTTTTTCTTGCCGTCGGTGTGCCATCGTGCCGATGCCTTAACCAACGCAAGCCCACGCCCGTCGTGCGGCCTAAGGCCAACTGCCTAGCCATGAGGGGCACCGTCGTGCATTTTCCTTGCCGTCGGTGTGGCCGTCGTGCCCAAGCCTTGGCCAACGCAGGGCAACGGCCGTCGTGCGGCCTAAGGCCCACCGCCTAGCCGTGAGGGGCACCGTCGTGCGTTTTTCCAGCATGGCTCCAGAGGTTTACCCGTGGCCTTGGGAACAAAACCCCACGGCAGTCGTGCGTTTTTCTTGCCGTCGGTGCGGCCGTCGTGCCCATGCCTTAGCCAATGCAAGGCAACGGCCGTCGTGCGGCCTAAGGTCCACCGCCTAGCCATGAGTGGCACCGTCGTGCGTTTTCCTTGCCATCGGTGTGGCGTCGTGCCCATGCCTTAGCCAATGCAAGCAACGGCCGTCGTGCGGCCTAAGGCCCACCGCCTAGCCACGAGGGGCACCGTCGTGTGTTTGTCTTGCCATCGGTGTGGCATCGTGGCCATGCCTTTGCCAACACAAGGCAACGGCCGTCATGCGGCCCAAGGCCAACCGCCTAGCCACGAGGGGCACCGTCGTGCATTTTTCTTGCCGTGGGTGTGGCGTCGTGCCCATGCCTTAGCCAACGCAAGGCAACGGCCGTCGTGTGGCCTAAGGTCAACCGCCTAGCCATGAGGGGCACCGTCGTGCGTTTTTCTTGCCGTCGGTGAGCCATCGTGCCGATGCCTTAACCAACGCAAGCCAACGGCCATCGTGCGGCCTAAGGCCAACCGCCTAGCCATGAGGGGCACCGTAGTGCATTTTCCTTGCCGTCGGTGTGGCCGTCGTGCCCACGCCTTGGCCAACGCAGGGCAACGGCCGTCGTGCGGCCTATTGCCCACCTCCTAGCCGTGAGGGGCACCGTCGTGCATTTTCCCAGCATGGCTACAGAGGTTTACCCGTGGCCTTGGGAGCAAAACCCCACGGCAGTTGTGCTTTTTTCTTGCCGTCGGTGAGGCCGTCGTGCCCATGCCTTAGCCAATGCAAGGCAACGGCCGTCGTCCGTCCTAAGGCCCACCGCCAAGCCGTGAGGGGCACCGTCGTGCATTTTTCTTGTCGTCGGTGTGGCCGTCGTGCCCACGCCTTAGCCAACGCCGGGCAACGGCCGTCATGCGGCCTAAGGCCGCCATGAGGGGCACCGTCGTGCGTTTTTCCAGCATGGCTACAGAGGTTTACCCGTTGCCTTGGGAACAAAACCCCACGGCAGTCGTGCGTTTTCCTTGCCATCGGTGAGGCCGTCGTGCCCATGCTTAAGCCAATGCAGGGCAACGGCCGTCGTGCGGCCTAAGGCCCACCGCCTAGCCATGAGGGGCACCGTCGTGCGTTTTATTTGCCGTCGGTGTGGCATCGTGCCCATGCCTTAGCCAACGCTAGGCAACGGCCGTCGTGCGGCCTAAGGCCAAACGCCTAGCATCGTGCCCGTGCTTTAGCCAACGCAGGGCAATGGCCATCGTGCGGCCTAAGGGCAACCGCCTAGCCACGAGGGGCACCGTCGTGTGTTTTTCTTGCCATCGGTGTGGAATCGTGCCCATGCCTTAGCCAACGCAAGGCAACGGCCGTCATGCGGCCTATGGCCGACCGCCTGGCCATGAGGGGCACCGTCGTGCGTTTTTCTTGCCGTCGGTGTGGCCGCCGTGCCCATGCCTTAGCCAACGCAGGGCAACGGCCGTCGTGCGGCCTAAGGCCCACCGCCTAGCCATGAGGGGCACCGTCGTGCGTTTTATTTGCCGTCGGTGTGGCATCGTGCCCATGCCTTAGCCAACGCTAGGCAACGGCCGTCGTGCGGCCTAAGGCCAAACGCCTAGCATCGTGCCCGTGCTTTAGCCAACGCAGGGCAATGGCCATCGTGCGGCCTAAGGGCAACCGCCTAGCCATGAGGGGCACCGTCGGCCGTTCTTCTTGCCGTCGGTGTGGCCATCGTGCCTATGCCTTAGCCAACGCAGGGCAACGGCCGTCGTGCGGCCTAAGGCCCACCGCTTAGCCATGAGGGGCACCGTCGTGCGTTTATCTTGCCGTCGGTGTGGCATTGTGCCCTTGCCTTAGCCAACGCAAGGCAACGGCCGTCGTGTGGCCTAAGGCCTACCGCCTAGCCATGAGGGGCACCGTCGGGCGTTTTTCTTGCCGTCGGTGTGGCATCATGCCCTTGCCTTAGCCAACGCAAGGCAATGGCCGTCGTGTGGCCTAAGGCCTACCACCTAGCCATGAGGGGCACTGTCGTGCGTTTTTCTTGCCGTTGCCTTAGCCAACGCAAGGCAACGGTCGTCGTGTGGCCTAAGGCGCACCGCTTAGCCATGAGGGGCACCGTCGTGCATTTTTCTTGCTGTGGATGTGGCGTCGTGCCCATGCCTTAGCCAACGCAAGCCAACGGCCGTCGTGCGGCCTAAGGCCTATCGCCTTGCCATGATGGGCACCGTCGTGCGTTTTT
>NW_027266262.1:2606648-2609148 GCF_036785885.1 Coffea arabica
CGCATGACGGAGCATTGGCACGACACTACACCGACGACGTGAAAAACGCACGACGGTGCCCATCATGGCAAGGCGATAGGCCTTAGGCCGCACGACGGCCGTTGGCTTGCGTTGGCTAAGGCATGGGCACGACGCCACATCCACAGCAAGAAAAATGCACGACGGTGCCCCTCATGGCTAAGCGGTGCGCCTTCAACCGACCGACTCTTGAAATTTTGAGGCAAAGAAAGAATTTAAGTGCCCTTACATGCCCAACGATGATGTCTAACGTGTTTCTAGTACCGACGGCCTTCCTATGGCCTTGACAGGTCAAGCATCTCAACTCTCCCTGATAGTCTTGAAACTAAAAAACTCAAACCGTTAGTAGACCCACACCCTTTTCGTCTCACAAATATAGCCACCAATAGATGGCAATTTAGTGTGTATTTAACACACCTACACATGGGTGCTTGAAACAAATATAAAACAAATTTCCAAGATTGAATTGAACAAAAATAAAAACAATAAAAACAATAAAAAATAATAAAAATTTTCCAAGATTGAATTGAACAAAAATAAAAACAAAAAAAATAAAAAAAAATAAAAAATTTCCAAGATTGAATTGAACAAAAATAAAAACAAAAAAATAATAAAAAATAATAAAAAATACAAAAATATAGTTTAATTAAAAAAAAAAGCAATTTATGAATTTCAAAGACATACGGCGGTGGACATTAACGAGACTCAACATGTATGCTTAAAAAGATAAAAATAAGCGAAAACAAGGCTAGGCGGTGAGCCTTAGGCCGCATGACGGAGCATTGGCACGACACTACACCGACGACGTGAAAAACGCACGACGGTGCCCATCATGGCAAGGCGATAGGCCTTAGGCCGCACGACGGCCGTTGGCTTGCGTTGGCTAAGGCATGGGCACGACGCCACATCCACAGCAAGAAAAATGCACGACGGTGCCCCTCATGGCTAAGCGGTGCGCCTTAGGCCACACGACGACCGTTGCCTTGCGTTGGCTAAGGCAACGGCAAGAAAAACGCACGACAGTGCCCCTCATGGCTAGGTGGTAGGCCTTAGGCCACACGACGGCCATTGCCTTGCGTTGGCTAAGGCAAGGGCATGATGCCACACCGACGGCAAGAAAAACGCCCGACGGTGCCCCTCATGGCTAGGCGGTAGGCCTTAGGCCACACGACGGCCGTTGCCTTGCGTTGGCTAAGGCAAGGGCACAATGCCACACCGACGGCAAGATAAACGCACGACGGTGCCCCTCATGGCTAAGCGGTGGGCCTTAGGCCGCACGACGGCCGTTGCCCTGCGTTGGCTAAGGCATAGGCACGATGGCCACACCGACGGCAAGAAGAACGGCCGACGGTGCCCCTCATGGCTAGGCGGTTGCCCTTAGGCCGCACGATGGCCATTGCCCTGCGTTGGCTAAAGCACGGGCACGATGCTAGGCGTTTGGCCTTAGGCCGCACGACGGCCGTTGCCTAGCGTTGGCTAAGGCATGGGCACGATGCCACACCGACGGCAAATAAAACGCACGACGGTGCCCCTCATGGCTAGGCGGTGGGCCTTAGGCCGCACGACGGCCGTTGCCCTGCGTTGGCTAAGGCATGGGCACGGCGGCCACACCGACGGCAAGAAAAACGCACGACGGTGCCCCTCATGGCCAGGCGGTCGGCCATAGGCCGCATGACGGCCGTTGCCTTGCGTTGGCTAAGGCATGGGCACGATTCCACACCGATGGCAAGAAAAACACACGACGGTGCCCCTCGTGGCTAGGCGGTTGCCCTTAGGCCGCACGATGGCCATTGCCCTGCGTTGGCTAAAGCACGGGCACGATGCTAGGCGTTTGGCCTTAGGCCGCACGACGGCCGTTGCCTAGCGTTGGCTAAGGCATGGGCACGATGCCACACCGACGGCAAATAAAACGCACGACGGTGCCCCTCATGGCTAGGCGGTGGGCCTTAGGCCGCACGACGGCCGTTGCCCTGCATTGGCTTAAGCATGGGCACGACGGCCTCACCGATGGCAAGGAAAACGCACGACTGCCGTGGGGTTTTGTTCCCAAGGCAACGGGTAAACCTCTGTAGCCATGCTGGAAAAACGCACGACGGTGCCCCTCATGGCGGCCTTAGGCCGCATGACGGCCGTTGCCCGGCGTTGGCTAAGGCGTGGGCACGACGGCCACACCGACGACAAGAAAAATGCACGACGGTGCCCCTCACGGCTTGGCGGTGGGCCTTAGGACGGACGACGGCCGTTGCCTTGCATTGGCTAAGGCATGGGCACGACGGCCTCACCGACGGCAAGAAAAAAGCACAACTGCCGTGGGGTTTTGCTCCCAAGGCCACGGGTAAACCTCTGTAGCCATGCTGGGAAAATGCACGACGGTGCCCCTCACGGCTAGGAGGTGGGCAATAGGCCGCACGACGGCCGTTGCCCTGCGTTGGCCAAGGCGTGGGCACGACGGCCACACCGACGGCAAGGAAAATGCACTACG
>NW_027266262.1:2626648-2629148 GCF_036785885.1 Coffea arabica
CCTATGGCCTTGACAGGTCAAGCATCTCAACTCTCCCTGATAGTCTTGAAACTAAAAAACTCAAACCGTTAGTAGACCCACACCCTTTTCGTCTCACAAATATAGCCACCAATAGATGGCAATTTAGTGTGTATTTAACACACCTACACATGGGTGCTTGAAACAAATATAAAACAAATTTCCAAGATTGAATTGAACAAAAATAAAAACAATAAAAACAATAAAAAATAATAAAAATTTTCCAAGATTGAATTGAACAAAAATAAAAACAAAAAAAATAAAAAAAAATAAAAAATTTCCAAGATTGAATTGAACAAAAATAAAAACAAAAAAATAATAAAAAATAATAAAAAATACAAAAATATAGTTTAATTAAAAAAAAAAGCAATTTATGAATTTCAAAGACATACGGCGGTGGACATTAACGAGACTCAACATGTATGCTTAAAAAGATAAAAATAAGCGAAAACAAGGCTAGGCGGTGAGCCTTAGGCCGCATGACGGAGCATTGGCACGACACTACACCGACGACGTGAAAAACGCACGACGGTGCCCATCATGGCAAGGCGATAGGCCTTAGGCCGCACGACGGCCGTTGGCTTGCGTTGGCTAAGGCATGGGCACGACGCCACATCCACAGCAAGAAAAATGCACGACGGTGCCCCTCATGGCTAAGCGGTGCGCCTTAGGCCACACGACGACCGTTGCCTTGCGTTGGCTAAGGCAACGGCAAGAAAAACGCACGACAGTGCCCCTCATGGCTAGGTGGTAGGCCTTAGGCCACACGACGGCCATTGCCTTGCGTTGGCTAAGGCAAGGGCATGATGCCACACCGACGGCAAGAAAAACGCCCGACGGTGCCCCTCATGGCTAGGCGGTAGGCCTTAGGCCACACGACGGCCGTTGCCTTGCGTTGGCTAAGGCAAGGGCACAATGCCACACCGACGGCAAGATAAACGCACGACGGTGCCCCTCATGGCTAAGCGGTGGGCCTTAGGCCGCACGACGGCCGTTGCCCTGCGTTGGCTAAGGCATAGGCACGATGGCCACACCGACGGCAAGAAGAACGGCCGACGGTGCCCCTCATGGCTAGGCGGTTGCCCTTAGGCCGCACGATGGCCATTGCCCTGCGTTGGCTAAAGCACGGGCACGATGCTAGGCGTTTGGCCTTAGGCCGCACGACGGCCGTTGCCTAGCGTTGGCTAAGGCATGGGCACGATGCCACACCGACGGCAAATAAAACGCACGACGGTGCCCCTCATGGCTAGGCGGTGGGCCTTAGGCCGCACGACGGCCGTTGCCCTGCGTTGGCTAAGGCATGGGCACGGCGGCCACACCGACGGCAAGAAAAACGCACGACGGTGCCCCTCATGGCCAGGCGGTCGGCCATAGGCCGCATGACGGCCGTTGCCTTGCGTTGGCTAAGGCATGGGCACGATTCCACACCGATGGCAAGAAAAACACACGACGGTGCCCCTCGTGGCTAGGCGGTTGCCCTTAGGCCGCACGATGGCCATTGCCCTGCGTTGGCTAAAGCACGGGCACGATGCTAGGCGTTTGGCCTTAGGCCGCACGACGGCCGTTGCCTAGCGTTGGCTAAGGCATGGGCACGATGCCACACCGACGGCAAATAAAACGCACGACGGTGCCCCTCATGGCTAGGCGGTGGGCCTTAGGCCGCACGACGGCCGTTGCCCTGCATTGGCTTAAGCATGGGCACGACGGCCTCACCGATGGCAAGGAAAACGCACGACTGCCGTGGGGTTTTGTTCCCAAGGCAACGGGTAAACCTCTGTAGCCATGCTGGAAAAACGCACGACGGTGCCCCTCATGGCGGCCTTAGGCCGCATGACGGCCGTTGCCCGGCGTTGGCTAAGGCGTGGGCACGACGGCCACACCGACGACAAGAAAAATGCACGACGGTGCCCCTCACGGCTTGGCGGTGGGCCTTAGGACGGACGACGGCCGTTGCCTTGCATTGGCTAAGGCATGGGCACGACGGCCTCACCGACGGCAAGAAAAAAGCACAACTGCCGTGGGGTTTTGCTCCCAAGGCCACGGGTAAACCTCTGTAGCCATGCTGGGAAAATGCACGACGGTGCCCCTCACGGCTAGGAGGTGGGCAATAGGCCGCACGACGGCCGTTGCCCTGCGTTGGCCAAGGCGTGGGCACGACGGCCACACCGACGGCAAGGAAAATGCACTACGGTGCCCCTCATGGCTAGGCGGTTGGCCTTAGGCCGCACGATGGCCGTTGGCTTGCGTTGGTTAAGGCATCGGCACGATGGCTCACCGACGGCAAGAAAAACGCACGACGGTGCCCCTCATGGCTAGGCGGTTGACCTTAGGCCACACGACGGCCGTTGCCTTGCGTTGGCTAAGGCATGGGCACGACGCCACACCCACGGCAAGAAAAATGCACGACGGTGCCCCTCGTGGCTAGGCGGTTGGCCTTGGGCCGCATGACGGCCGTTGCCTTGTGTTGGCAAAGGCATGGCCA
>NW_027266262.1:2689148-2691648 GCF_036785885.1 Coffea arabica
CGTGCCCATGCCTTAGCCAACGCAAGGCAACGGCCGTCGTGTGGCCTAAGGTCAACCGCCTAGCCATGAGGGGCACCGTCGTGCGTTTTTCTTGCCGTCGGTGAGCCATCGTGCCGATGCCTTAACCAACGCAAGCCAACGGCCATCGTGCGGCCTAAGGCCAACCGCCTAGCCATGAGGGGCACCGTAGTGCATTTTCCTTGCCGTCGGTGTGGCCGTCGTGCCCACGCCTTGGCCAACGCAGGGCAACGGCCGTCGTGCGGCCTATTGCCCACCTCCTAGCCGTGAGGGGCACCGTCGTGCATTTTCCCAGCATGGCTACAGAGGTTTACCCGTGGCCTTGGGAGCAAAACCCCACGGCAGTTGTGCTTTTTTCTTGCCGTCGGTGAGGCCGTCGTGCCCATGCCTTAGCCAATGCAAGGCAACGGCCGTCGTCCGTCCTAAGGCCCACCGCCAAGCCGTGAGGGGCACCGTCGTGCATTTTTCTTGTCGTCGGTGTGGCCGTCGTGCCCACGCCTTAGCCAACGCCGGGCAACGGCCGTCATGCGGCCTAAGGCCGCCATGAGGGGCACCGTCGTGCGTTTTTCCAGCATGGCTACAGAGGTTTACCCGTTGCCTTGGGAACAAAACCCCACGGCAGTCGTGCGTTTTCCTTGCCATCGGTGAGGCCGTCGTGCCCATGCTTAAGCCAATGCAAGGCAACGGCCGTCGTGCGGCCTAAGGTCTACCGCCTAGCCATGAGGGGCACCGTCGTGTGTTTAACTTGCCGTCGGTGTGGCATCGTGCCCATGCCTTAGCCAACACAAGGCAACGGCCGTCGTGCGGCCCAAGGCCCACCGCCTAGCCACGAGGGGCACCGTCGTGTGTTTTTCTTGCCATCGGTGTGGAATCGTGGCCATGCCTTAGCCAACGCAAGGCAACGGCCGTCATGCGGCCTATGGCCGACCGCCTGGCCATGAGGGGCACCGTCGTGCGTTTTTCTTGCCGTCGGTGTGGCCGCCGTGCCCATGCCTTAGCCAACGCAGGGCAACGGCCGTCGTGCGGCCTAAGGCCCACCGCCTAGCCATGAGGGGCACCGTCGTGCGTTTTATTTGCCGTCGGTGTGGCATCGTGCCCATGCCTTAGCCAACGCTAGGCAACGGCCGTCGTGCGGCCTAAGGCCAAACGCCTAGCCATGAGGGGCACCGTAGTGCATTTTCCTTGCCGTCGGTGTGGCCGTCGTGCCCACGCCTTGGCCAACGCAGGGCAACGGCCGTCGTGCGGCCTATTGCCCACCTCCTAGCCGTGAGGGGCACCGTCGTGCCTTTTCCCAGCATGGCTACAGAGGTTTACCCGTGGCCTTGGGAGCAAAACCCCACGGCAGTTGTGCTTTTTTCTTGCCGTCGGTGAGGCCGTCGTGCCCATGCCTTAGCCAATGCAAGGCAACGGCCGTCGTCCGTCCTAAGGCCCACCGCCAAGCCGTGAGGGGCACCGTCGTGCATTTTTCTTGTCGTCGGTGTGGCCGTCGTGCCCACGCCTTAGCCAACGCCGGGCAACGGCCGTCATGCGGCCTAAGGCCGCCATGAGGGGCACCGTCGTGCGTTTTTCCAGCATGGCTACAGAGGTTTACCCGTTGCCTTGGGAACAAAACCCCACGGCAGTCGTGCGTTTTCCTTGCCATCGGTGAGGCCGTCGTGCCCATGCTTAAGCCAATGCAAGGCAACGGCCGTCGTGCGGCCTAAGGTCTACCGCCTAGCCATGAGGGGCACCGTCGTGTGTTTAACTTGCCGTCGGTGTGGCATCGTGCCCATGCCTTAGCCAACACAAGGCAACGGCCGTCGTGCGGCCCAAGGCCCACCGCCTAGCCACGAGGGGCACCGTCGTGTGTTTTTCTTGCCATCGGTGTGGAATCGTGGCCATGCCTTAGCCAACGCAAGGCAACGGCCGTCATGCGGCCTATGGCCGACCGCCTGGCCATGAGGGGCACCGTCGTGCGTTTTTCTTGCCGTCGGTGTGGCCGCCGTGCCCATGCCTTAGCCAACGCAGGGCAACGGCCGTCGTGCGGCCTAAGGCCCACCGCCTAGCCATGAGGGGCACCGTCGTGCGTTTTATTTGCCGTCGGTGTGGCATCGTGCCCATGCCTTAGCCAACGCTAGGCAACGGCCGTCGTGCGGCCTAAGGCCAAACGCCTAGCATCGTGCCCGTGCTTTAGCCAACGCAGGGCAATGGCCATCGTGCGGCCTAAGGGCAACCGCCTAGCCATGAGGGGCACCGTCGGCCGTTCTTCTTGCCGTCGGTGTGGCCATCGTGCCTATGCCTTAGCCAACGCAGGGCAACGGCCGTCGTGCGGCCTAAGGCCCACCGCTTAGCCATGAGGGGCACCGTCGTGCGTTTATCTTGCCGTCGGTGTGGCATTGTGCCCTTGCCTTAGCCAACGCAAGGCAACGGCCGTCGTGTGGCCTAAGGCCTACCGCCTAGCCATGAGGGGCACCGTCGGGCGTTTTTCTTGCCGTCGGTGTGG
>NW_027266262.1:2717902-2720402 GCF_036785885.1 Coffea arabica
AAGGCTAGGCGGTGAGCCTTAGGCCGCATGACGGAGCATTGGCACGACACTACACCGACGACGTGAAAAACGCACGACGGTGCCCATCATGGCAAGGCGATAGGCCTTAGGCCGCACGACGGCCGTTGGCTTGCGTTGGCTAAGGCATGGGCACGACGCCACATCCACAGCAAGAAAAATGCACGACGGTGCCCCTCATGGCTAAGCGGTGCGCCTTAGGCCACACGACGACCGTTGCCTTGCGTTGGCTAAGGCAACGGCAAGAAAAACGCACGACAGTGCCCCTCATGGCTAGGTGGTAGGCCTTAGGCCACACGACGGCCATTGCCTTGCGTTGGCTAAGGCAAGGGCATGATGCCACACCGACGGCAAGAAAAACGCCCGACGGTGCCCCTCATGGCTAGGCGGTAGGCCTTAGGCCACACGACGGCCGTTGCCTTGCGTTGGCTAAGGCAAGGGCACAATGCCACACCGACGGCAAGATAAACGCACGACGGTGCCCCTCATGGCTAAGCGGTGGGCCTTAGGCCGCACGACGGCCGTTGCCCTGCGTTGGCTAAGGCATAGGCACGATGGCCACACCGACGGCAAGAAGAACGGCCGACGGTGCCCCTCATGGCTAGGCGGTTGCCCTTAGGCCGCACGATGGCCATTGCCCTGCGTTGGCTAAAGCACGGGCACGATGCTAGGCGTTTGGCCTTAGGCCGCACGACGGCCGTTGCCTAGCGTTGGCTAAGGCATGGGCACGATGCCACACCGACGGCAAATAAAACGCACGACGGTGCCCCTCATGGCTAGGCGGTGGGCCTTAGGCCGCACGACGGCCGTTGCCCTGCGTTGGCTAAGGCATGGGCACGGCGGCCACACCGACGGCAAGAAAAACGCACGACGGTGCCCCTCATGGCCAGGCGGTCGGCCATAGGCCGCATGACGGCCGTTGCCTTGCGTTGGCTAAGGCATGGCCACGATTCCACACCGATGGCAAGAAAAACACACGACGGTGCCCCTCGTGGCTAGGCGGTGGGCCTTGGGCCGCACGACGGCCGTTGCCTTGTGTTGGCTAAGGCATGGGCACGATGCCACACCGACGGCAAGTTAAACACACGACGGTGCCCCTCATGGCTAGGCGGTAGACCTTAGGCCGCACGACGGCCGTTGCCTTGCATTGGCTTAAGCATGGGCACGACGGCCTCACCGATGGCAAGGAAAACGCACGACTGCCGTGGGGTTTTGTTCCCAAGGCAACGGGTAAACCTCTGTAGCCATGCTGGAAAAACGCACGACGGTGCCCCTCATGGCGGCCTTAGGCCGCATGACGGCCGTTGCCCGGCGTTGGCTAAGGCGTGGGCACGACGGCCACACCGACGACAAGAAAAATGCACGACGGTGCCCCTCACGGCTTGGCGGTGGGCCTTAGGACGGACGACGGCCGTTGCCTTGCATTGGCTAAGGCATGGGCACGACGGCCTCACCGACGGCAAGAAAAAAGCACAACTGCCGTGGGGTTTTGCTCCCAAGGCCACGGGTAAACCTCTGTAGCCATGCTGGGAAAATGCACGACGGTGCCCCTCACGGCTAGGAGGTGGGCAATAGGCCGCACGACGGCCGTTGCCCTGCGTTGGCCAAGGCGTGGGCACGACGGCCACACCGACGGCAAGGAAAATGCACTACGGTGCCCCTCATGGCTAGGCGTTTGGCCTTAGGCCGCACGACGGCCGTTGCCTAGCGTTGGCTAAGGCATGGGCACGATGCCACACCGACGGCAAATAAAACGCACGACGGTGCCCCTCATGGCTAGGCGGTGGGCCTTAGGCCGCACGACGGCCGTTGCCCTGCGTTGGCTAAGGCATGGGCACGGCGGCCACACCGACGGCAAGAAAAACGCACGACGGTGCCCCTCATGGCCAGGCGGTCGGCCATAGGCCGCATGACGGCCGTTGCCTTGCGTTGGCTAAGGCATGGCCACGATTCCACACCGATGGCAAGAAAAACACACGACGGTGCCCCTCGTGGCTAGGCGGTGGGCCTTGGGCCGCACGACGGCCGTTGCCTTGTGTTGGCTAAGGCATGGGCACGATGCCACACCGACGGCAAGTTAAACACACGACGGTGCCCCTCATGGCTAGGCGGTAGACCTTAGGCCGCACGACGGCCGTTGCCTTGCATTGGCTTAAGCATGGGCACGACGGCCTCACCGATGGCAAGGAAAACGCACGACTGCCGTGGGGTTTTGTTCCCAAGGCAACGGGTAAACCTCTGTAGCCATGCTGGAAAAACGCACGACGGTGCCCCTCATGGCGGCCTTAGGCCGCATGACGGCCGTTGCCCGGCGTTGGCTAAGGCGTGGGCACGACGGCCACACCGACGACAAGAAAAATGCACGACGGTGCCCCTCACGGCTTGGCGGTGGGCCTTAGGACGGACGACGGCCGTTGCCTTGCATTGGCTAAGGCATGGGCACGACGGCCTCACCGACGGCAAGAAAAAAGCACAACTGCCG
>NW_027266262.1:2772902-2775402 GCF_036785885.1 Coffea arabica
TTTCTTGCCATCGGTGTGGAATCGTGGCCATGCCTTAGCCAACGCAAGGCAACGGCCGTCATGCGGCCTATGGCCGACCGCCTGGCCATGAGGGGCACCGTCGTGCGTTTTTCTTGCCGTCGGTGTGGCCGCCGTGCCCATGCCTTAGCCAACGCAGGGCAACGGCCGTCGTGCGGCCTAAGGCCCACCGCCTAGCCATGAGGGGCACCGTCGTGCGTTTTATTTGCCGTCGGTGTGGCATCGTGCCCATGCCTTAGCCAACGCTAGGCAACGGCCGTCGTGCGGCCTAAGGCCAAACGCCTAGCATCGTGCCCGTGCTTTAGCCAACGCAGGGCAATGGCCATCGTGCGGCCTAAGGGCAACCGCCTAGCCATGAGGGGCACCGTCGGCCGTTCTTCTTGCCGTCGGTGTGGCCATCGTGCCTATGCCTTAGCCAACGCAGGGCAACGGCCGTCGTGCGGCCTAAGGCCCACCGCTTAGCCATGAGGGGCACCGTCGTGCGTTTATCTTGCCGTCGGTGTGGCATTGTGCCCTTGCCTTAGCCAACGCAAGGCAACGGCCGTCGTGTGGCCTAAGGCCTACCGCCTAGCCATGAGGGGCACCGTCGGGCGTTTTTCTTGCCGTCGGTGTGGCATCATGCCCTTGCCTTAGCCAACGCAAGGCAATGGCCGTCGTGTGGCCTAAGGCCTACCACCTAGCCATGAGGGGCACTGTCGTGCGTTTTTCTTGCCGTTGCCTTAGCCAACGCAAGGCAACGGTCGTCGTGTGGCCTAAGGCGCACCGCTTAGCCATGAGGGGCACCGTCGTGCATTTTTCTTGCTGTGGATGTGGCGTCGTGCCCATGCCTTAGCCAACGCAAGCCTCCCGGTGTTCCGCGTCCAAGAGCTCGGGCTACAGTTCGTGGGCCGAGACGCATCGCTTGGCTGCGACTCGGAACACGGCCTCGCCTTTGCGGTTCCCCGACGCCACCGCAGCCCGACCGGGCGGGACGGCGTTGGGAGAACGTTGAATGTTGTGGCATCCGAATTCCTTCTAATAGGTATGCAACACAGGAAACCCGTGGGCGGCCAAGGCTAACGATGCTGCTCTTGCGCCAACGATTGAAGGGGAATGTGAAGGAAGATTAATTAAAAAAAAAAGCAATTTATGAATTTCAAAGACATACGGCGGTGGACATTAACGAGACTCAACATGTATGCTTAAAAAGATAAAAATAAGCGAAAACAAGGCTAGGCGGTGAGCCTTAGGCCGCATGACGGAGCATTGGCACGACACTACACCGACGACGTGAAAAACGCACGACGGTGCCCATCATGGCAAGGCGATAGGCCTTAGGCCGCACGACGGCCGTTGGCTTGCGTTGGCTAAGGCATGGGCACGACGCCACATCCACAGCAAGAAAAATGCACGACGGTGCCCCTCATGGCTAAGCGGTGCGCCTTAGGCCACACGACGACCGTTGCCTTGCGTTGGCTAAGGCAACGGCAAGAAAAACGCACGACAGTGCCCCTCATGGCTAGGTGGTAGGCCTTAGGCCACACGACGGCCATTGCCTTGCGTTGGCTAAGGCAAGGGCATGATGCCACACCGACGGCAAGAAAAACGCCCGACGGTGCCCCTCATGGCTAGGCGGTAGGCCTTAGGCCACACGACGGCCGTTGCCTTGCGTTGGCTAAGGCAAGGGCACAATGCCACACCGACGGCAAGATAAACGCACGACGGTGCCCCTCATGGCTAAGCGGTGGGCCTTAGGCCGCACGACGGCCGTTGCCCTGCGTTGGCTAAGGCATAGGCACGATGGCCACACCGACGGCAAGAAGAACGGCCGACGGTGCCCCTCATGGCTAGGCGGTTGCCCTTAGGCCGCACGATGGCCATTGCCCTGCGTTGGCTAAAGCACGGGCACGATGCTAGGCGTTTGGCCTTAGGCCGCACGACGGCCGTTGCCTAGCGTTGGCTAAGGCATGGGCACGATGCCACACCGACGGCAAATAAAACGCACGACGGTGCCCCTCATGGCTAGGCGGTGGGCCTTAGGCCGCACGACGGCCGTTGCCCTGCGTTGGCTAAGGCATGGGCACGGCGGCCACACCGACGGCAAGAAAAACGCACGACGGTGCCCCTCATGGCCAGGCGGTCGGCCATAGGCCGCATGACGGCCGTTGCCTTGCGTTGGCTAAGGCATGGCCACGATTCCACACCGATGGCAAGAAAAACACACGACGGTGCCCCTCGTGGCTAGGCGGTGGGCCTTGGGCCGCACGACGGCCGTTGCCTTGTGTTGGCTAAGGCATGGGCACGATGCCACACCGACGGCAAGTTAAACACACGACGGTGCCCCTCATGGCTAGGCGGTAGACCTTAGGCCGCACGACGGCCGTTGCCTTGCATTGGCTTAAGCATGGGCACGACGGCCTCACCGATGGCAAGGAAAACGCACGACTGCCGTGGGGTTTTGTTCCCAAGGCAACGGGTAAACCTCTGTAGCCATGCTGGAAAA
>NW_027266262.1:2815402-2820402 GCF_036785885.1 Coffea arabica
GTGTGTATTTAACACACCTACACATGGGTGCTTGAAACAAATATAAAACAAATTTCCAAGATTGAATTGAACAAAAATAAAAACAATAAAAACAATAAAAAATAATAAAAATTTTCCAAGATTGAATTGAACAAAAATAAAAACAAAAAAAATAAAAAATTTCCAAGATTGAATTGAACAAAAATAAAAACAAAAAAATAATAAAAAATAATAAAAAATACAAAAATATAGTTTAATTAAAAAAAAAAGCAATTTATGAATTTCAAAGACATACGGCGGTGGACATTAACGAGACTCAACATGTATGCTTAAAAAGATAAAAATAAGCGAAAACAAGGCTAGGCGGTGAGCCTTAGGCCGCATGACGGAGCATTGGCACGACACTACACCGACGACGTGAAAAACGCACGACGGTGCCCATCATGGCAAGGCGATAGGCCTTAGGCCGCACGACGGCCGTTGGCTTGCGTTGGCTAAGGCATGGGCACGACGCCACATCCACAGCAAGAAAAATGCACGACGGTGCCCCTCATGGCTAAGCGGTGCGCCTTAGGCCACACGACGACCGTTGCCTTGCGTTGGCTAAGGCAACGGCAAGAAAAACGCACGACAGTGCCCCTCATGGCTAGGTGGTAGGCCTTAGGCCACACGACGGCCATTGCCTTGCGTTGGCTAAGGCAAGGGCATGATGCCACACCGACGGCAAGAAAAACGCCCGACGGTGCCCCTCATGGCTAGGCGGTAGGCCTTAGGCCACACGACGGCCGTTGCCTTGCGTTGGCTAAGGCAAGGGCACAATGCCACACCGACGGCAAGATAAACGCACGACGGTGCCCCTCATGGCTAAGCGGTGGGCCTTAGGCCGCACGACGGCCGTTGCCCTGCGTTGGCTAAGGCATAGGCACGATGGCCACACCGACGGCAAGAAGAACGGCCGACGGTGCCCCTCATGGCTAGGCGGTTGCCCTTAGGCCGCACGATGGCCATTGCCCTGCGTTGGCTAAAGCACGGGCACGATGCTAGGCGTTTGGCCTTAGGCCGCACGACGGCCGTTGCCTAGCGTTGGCTAAGGCATGGGCACGATGCCACACCGACGGCAAATAAAACGCACGACGGTGCCCCTCATGGCTAGGCGGTGGGCCTTAGGCCGCACGACGGCCGTTGCCCTGCGTTGGCTAAGGCATGGGCACGGCGGCCACACCGACGGCAAGAAAAACGCACGACGGTGCCCCTCATGGCCAGGCGGTCGGCCATAGGCCGCATGACGGCCGTTGCCTTGCGTTGGCTAAGGCATGGCCACGATTCCACACCGATGGCAAGAAAAACACACGACGGTGCCCCTCGTGGCTAGGCGGTGGGCCTTGGGCCGCACGACGGCCGTTGCCTTGTGTTGGCTAAGGCATGGGCACGATGCCACACCGACGGCAAGTTAAACACACGACGGTGCCCCTCATGGCTAGGCGGTAGACCTTAGGCCGCACGACGGCCGTTGCCTTGCATTGGCTTAAGCATGGGCACGACGGCCTCACCGATGGCAAGGAAAACGCACGACTGCCGTGGGGTTTTGTTCCCAAGGCAACGGGTAAACCTCTGTAGCCATGCTGGAAAAACGCACGACGGTGCCCCTCATGGCGGCCTTAGGCCGCATGACGGCCGTTGCCCGGCGTTGGCTAAGGCGTGGGCACGACGGCCACACCGACGACAAGAAAAATGCACGACGGTGCCCCTCACGGCTTGGCGGTGGGCCTTAGGACGGACGACGGCCGTTGCCTTGCATTGGCTAAGGCATGGGCACGACGGCCTCACCGACGGCAAGAAAAAAGCACAACTGCCGTGGGGTTTTGCTCCCAAGGCCACGGGTAAACCTCTGTAGCCATGCTGGGAAAATGCACGACGGTGCCCCTCACGGCTAGGAGGTGGGCAATAGGCCGCACGACGGCCGTTGCCCTGCGTTGGCCAAGGCGTGGGCACGACGGCCACACCGACGGCAAGGAAAATGCACTACGGTGCCCCTCATGGCTAGGCGGTTGGCCTTAGGCCGCACGATGGCCGTTGGCTTGCGTTGGTTAAGGCATCGGCACGATGGCTCACCGACGGCAAGAAAAACGCACGACGGTGCCCCTCATGGCTAGGCGGTTGACCTTAGGCCACACGACGGCCGTTGCCTTGCGTTGGCTAAGGCATGGGCACGACGCCACACCCACGGCAAGAAAAATGCACGACGGTGCCCCTCGTGGCTAGGCGGTTGGCCTTGGGCCGCATGACGGCCGTTGCCTTGTGTTGGCAAAGGCATGGCCACGATGCCACACCGATGGCAAGACAAACACACGACGGTGCCCCTCGTGGCTAGGCGGTGGGCCTTAGGCCGCACGACGGCCGTTGCTTGCATTGGCTAAGGCATGGGCACGACGCCACACCGATGGCAAGGAAAACGCACGACGGTGCCACTCATGGCTAGGCGGTGGACCTTAGGCCGCACGACGGCCGTTGCCTTGCATTGGCTAAGGCATGGGCACGACGGCCGCACCGACGGCAAGAAAAACGCACGACTGCCGTGGGGTTTTGTTCCCAAGGCCACGGGTAAACCTCTGGAGCCATGCTGGAAAAACGCACGACGGTGCCCCTCACGGCTAGGCGGTGGGCCTTAGGCCGCACGACGGCCGTTGCCCTGCGTTGGCCAAGGCTTGGGCACGACGGCCACACCGACGGCAAGGAAAATGCACGACGGTGCCCCTCATGGCTAGGCAGTTGGCCTTAGGCCGCACGACGGGCGTGGGCTTGCGTTGGTTAAGGCATCGGCACGATGGCACACCGACGGCAAGAAAAACGCACGACGGTGCCCCTCGTGGCTAGGCGGTGGGCCTTAGCCCGCACAACGGCCGTTGCCTTGTGTTGGCTGAGGCATGGGCACGATGCCACACCGACGGCAAGAAAAAAGCACGACGGTGCCCCTCGTGGCTTGGCGGTGGACCTTAGCCCGCACGACGGCCGTTGCCTTGCATTCAAATATAAAACAAATTTCCAAGATTGAATTGAACAAAAATAAAAACAATAAAAACAATAAAAAATAATAAAAATTTTCCAAGATTGAATTGAACAAAAATAAAAACAAAAAAAATAAAAAAAAATAAAAAATTTCCAAGATTGAATTGAACAAAAATAAAAACAAAAAAATAATAAAAAATAATAAAAAATACAAAAATATAGTTTAATTAAAAAAAAAAGCAATTTATGAATTTCAAAGACATACGGCGGTGGACATTAACGAGACTCAACATGTATGCTTAAAAAGATAAAAATAAGCGAAAACAAGGCTAGGCGGTGAGCCTTAGGCCGCATGACGGAGC
Source organism: Coffea arabica (assembly GCF_036785885.1). Taxonomy (NCBI): domain Eukaryota; kingdom Viridiplantae; phylum Streptophyta; class Magnoliopsida; order Gentianales; family Rubiaceae; genus Coffea; species Coffea arabica. The sequence continues at coordinate 2,818,750 of NW_027266262.1, forward strand.
ATTGGCACGACACTACACCGACGACGTGAAAAACGCACGACGGTGCCCATCATGGCAAGGCGATAGGCCTTAGGCCGCACGACGGCCGTTGGCTTGCGTTGGCTAAGGCATGGGCACGACGCCACATCCACAGCAAGAAAAATGCACGACGGTGCCCCTCATGGCTAAGCGGTGCGCCTTAGGCCACACGACGACCGTTGCCTTGCGTTGGCTAAGGCAACGGCAAGAAAAACGCACGACAGTGCCCCTCATGGCTAGGTGGTAGGCCTTAGGCCACACGACGGCCATTGCCTTGCGTTGGCTAAGGCAAGGGCATGATGCCACACCGACGGCAAGAAAAACGCCCGACGGTGCCCCTCATGGCTAGGCGGTAGGCCTTAGGCCCACACCGACGGCAAATAAAACGCACGACGGTGCCCCTCATGGCTAGGCGGTGGGCCTTAGGCCGCACGACGGCCGTTGCCCTGCGTTGGCTAAGGCATGGGCACGGCGGCCACACCGACGGCAAGAAAAACGCACGACGGTGCCCCTCATGGCCAGGCGGTCGGCCATAGGCCGCATGACGGCCGTTGCCTTGCGTTGGCTAAGGCATGGGCACGATTCCACACCGATGGCAAGAAAAACACACGACGGTGCCCCTCGTGGCTAGGCGGTTGCCCTTAGGCCGCACGATGGCCATTGCCCTGCGTTGGCTAAAGCACGGGCACGATGCTAGGCGTTTGGCCTTAGGCCGCACGACGGCCGTTGCCTAGCGTTGGCTAAGGCATGGGCACGATGCCACACCGACGGCAAATAAAACGCACGACGGTGCCCCTCATGGCTAGGCGGTGGGCCTTAGGCCGCACGACGGCCGTTGCCCTGCATTGGCTTAAGCATGGGCACGACGGCCTCACCGATGGCAAGGAAAACGCACGACTGCCGTGGGGTTTTGTTCCCAAGGCAACGGGTAAACCTCTGTAGCCATGCTGGAAAAACGCACGACGGTGCCCCTCATGGCGGCCTTAGGCCGCATGACGGCCGTTGCCCGGCGTTGGCTAAGGCGTGGGCACGACGGCCACACCGACGACAAGAAAAATGCACGACGGTGCCCCTCACGGCTTGGCGGTGGGCCTTAGGACGGACGACGGCCGTTGCCTTGCATTGGCTAAGGCATGGGCACGACGGCCTCACCGACGGCAAGAAAAAAGCACAACTGCCGTGGGGTTTTGCTCCCAAGGCCACGGGTAAACCTCTGTAGCCATGCTGGGAAAATGCACGACGGTGCCCCTCACGGCTAGGAGGTGGGCAATAGGCCGCACGACGGCCGTTGCCCTGCGTTGGCCAAGGCGTGGGCACGACGGCCACACCGACGGCAAGGAAAATGCACTACGGTGCCCCTCATGGCTAGGCGGTTGGCCTTAGGCCGCACGATGGCCGTTGGCTTGCGTTGGTTAAGGCATCGGCACGATGGCTCACCGACGGCAAGAAAAACGCACGACGGTGCCCCTCATGGCTAGGCGGTTGACCTTAGGCCACACGACGGCCGTTGCCTTGCGTTGGCTAAGGCATGGGCACGACGCCACACCCACGGCAAGAAAAATGCACGACGGTGCCCCTCGTGGCTAGGCGGTTGGCCTTGGGCCGCATGACGGCCGTTGCCTTGTGTTGGCAAAG
>NW_027266262.1:2827902-2830402 GCF_036785885.1 Coffea arabica
ACACACCTACACATGGGTGCTTGAAACAAATATAAAACAAATTTCCAAGATTGAATTGAACAAAAATAAAAACAATAAAAACAATAAAAAATAATAAAAATTTTCCAAGATTGAATTGAACAAAAATAAAAACAAAAAAAATAAAAAAAAATAAAAAATTTCCAAGATTGAATTGAACAAAAATAAAAACAAAAAAATAATAAAAAATAATAAAAAATACAAAAATATAGTTTAATTAAAAAAAAAAGCAATTTATGAATTTCAAAGACATACGGCGGTGGACATTAACGAGACTCAACATGTATGCTTAAAAAGATAAAAATAAGCGAAAACAAGGCTAGGCGGTGAGCCTTAGGCCGCATGACGGAGCATTGGCACGACACTACACCGACGACGTGAAAAACGCACGACGGTGCCCATCATGGCAAGGCGATAGGCCTTAGGCCGCACGACGGCCGTTGGCTTGCGTTGGCTAAGGCATGGGCACGACGCCACATCCACAGCAAGAAAAATGCACGACGGTGCCCCTCATGGCTAAGCGGTGCGCCTTAGGCCACACGACGACCGTTGCCTTGCGTTGGCTAAGGCAACGGCAAGAAAAACGCACGACAGTGCCCCTCATGGCTAGGTGGTAGGCCTTAGGCCACACGACGGCCATTGCCTTGCGTTGGCTAAGGCAAGGGCATGATGCCACACCGACGGCAAGAAAAACGCCCGACGGTGCCCCTCATGGCTAGGCGGTAGGCCTTAGGCCACACGACGGCCGTTGCCTTGCGTTGGCTAAGGCAAGGGCACAATGCCACACCGACGGCAAGATAAACGCACGACGGTGCCCCTCATGGCTAAGCGGTGGGCCTTAGGCCGCACGACGGCCGTTGCCCTGCGTTGGCTAAGGCATAGGCACGATGGCCACACCGACGGCAAGAAGAACGGCCGACGGTGCCCCTCATGGCTAGGCGGTTGCCCTTAGGCCGCACGATGGCCATTGCCCTGCGTTGGCTAAAGCACGGGCACGATGCTAGGCGTTTGGCCTTAGGCCGCACGACGGCCGTTGCCTAGCGTTGGCTAAGGCATGGGCACGATGCCACACCGACGGCAAATAAAACGCACGACGGTGCCCCTCATGGCTAGGCGGTGGGCCTTAGGCCGCACGACGGCCGTTGCCCTGCGTTGGCTAAGGCATGGGCACGGCGGCCACACCGACGGCAAGAAAAACGCACGACGGTGCCCCTCATGGCCAGGCGGTCGGCCATAGGCCGCATGACGGCCGTTGCCTTGCGTTGGCTAAGGCATGGGCACGATTCCACACCGATGGCAAGAAAAACACACGACGGTGCCCCTCGTGGCTAGGCGGTTGCCCTTAGGCCGCACGATGGCCATTGCCCTGCGTTGGCTAAAGCACGGGCACGATGCTAGGCGTTTGGCCTTAGGCCGCACGACGGCCGTTGCCTAGCGTTGGCTAAGGCATGGGCACGATGCCACACCGACGGCAAATAAAACGCACGACGGTGCCCCTCATGGCTAGGCGGTGGGCCTTAGGCCGCACGACGGCCGTTGCCCTGCATTGGCTTAAGCATGGGCACGACGGCCTCACCGATGGCAAGGAAAACGCACGACTGCCGTGGGGTTTTGTTCCCAAGGCAACGGGTAAACCTCTGTAGCCATGCTGGAAAAACGCACGACGGTGCCCCTCATGGCGGCCTTAGGCCGCATGACGGCCGTTGCCCGGCGTTGGCTAAGGCGTGGGCACGACGGCCACACCGACGACAAGAAAAATGCACGACGGTGCCCCTCACGGCTTGGCGGTGGGCCTTAGGACGGACGACGGCCGTTGCCTTGCATTGGCTAAGGCATGGGCACGACGGCCTCACCGACGGCAAGAAAAAAGCACAACTGCCGTGGGGTTTTGCTCCCAAGGCCACGGGTAAACCTCTGTAGCCATGCTGGGAAAATGCACGACGGTGCCCCTCACGGCTAGGAGGTGGGCAATAGGCCGCACGACGGCCGTTGCCCTGCGTTGGCCAAGGCGTGGGCACGACGGCCACACCGACGGCAAGGAAAATGCACTACGGTGCCCCTCATGGCTAGGCGGTTGGCCTTAGGCCGCACGATGGCCGTTGGCTTGCGTTGGTTAAGGCATCGGCACGATGGCTCACCGACGGCAAGAAAAACGCACGACGGTGCCCCTCATGGCTAGGCGGTTGACCTTAGGCCACACGACGGCCGTTGCCTTGCGTTGGCTAAGGCATGGGCACGACGCCACACCCACGGCAAGAAAAATGCACGACGGTGCCCCTCGTGGCTAGGCGGTTGGCCTTGGGCCGCATGACGGCCGTTGCCTTGTGTTGGCAAAGGCATGGCCACGATGCCACACCGATGGCAAGACAAACACACGACGGTGCCCCTCGTGGCTAGGCGGTGGGCCTTAGGCCGCACGACGGCCGTTGCTTGCATTGGCTAAGGCATGGGCACGACGCCACACCGATGGCAAGGAAAACGC
>NW_027266262.1:2955646-2958146 GCF_036785885.1 Coffea arabica
CAACCGCCTAGCCATGAGGGGCACCGTAGTGCATTTTCCTTGCCGTCGGTGTGGCCGTCGTGCCCACGCCTTGGCCAACGCAGGGCAACGGCCGTCGTGCGGCCTATTGCCCACCTCCTAGCCGTGAGGGGCACCGTCGTGCATTTTCCCAGCATGGCTACAGAGGTTTACCCGTGGCCTTGGGAGCAAAACCCCACGGCAGTTGTGCTTTTTTCTTGCCGTCGGTGAGGCCGTCGTGCCCATGCCTTAGCCAATGCAAGGCAACGGCCGTCGTCCGTCCTAAGGCCCACCGCCAAGCCGTGAGGGGCACCGTCGTGCATTTTTCTTGTCGTCGGTGTGGCCGTCGTGCCCACGCCTTAGCCAACGCCGGGCAACGGCCGTCATGCGGCCTAAGGCCGCCATGAGGGGCACCGTCGTGCGTTTTTCCAGCATGGCTACAGAGGTTTACCCGTTGCCTTGGGAACAAAACCCCACGGCAGTCGTGCGTTTTCCTTGCCATCGGTGAGGCCGTCGTGCCCATGCTTAAGCCAATGCAAGGCAACGGCCGTCGTGCGGCCTAAGGTCTACCGCCTAGCCATGAGGGGCACCGTCGTGTGTTTAACTTGCCGTCGGTGTGGCATCGTGCCCATGCCTTAGCCAACACAAGGCAACGGCCGTCGTGCGGCCCAAGGCCCACCGCCTAGCCACGAGGGGCACCGTCGTGTGTTTTTCTTGCCATCGGTGTGGAATCGTGGCCATGCCTTAGCCAACGCAAGGCAACGGCCGTCATGCGGCCTATGGCCGACCGCCTGGCCATGAGGGGCACCGTCGTGCGTTTTTCTTGCCGTCGGTGTGGCCGCCGTGCCCATGCCTTAGCCAACGCAGGGCAACGGCCGTCGTGCGGCCTAAGGCCCACCGCCTAGCCATGAGGGGCACCGTCGTGCGTTTTATTTGCCGTCGGTGTGGCATCGTGCCCATGCCTTAGCCAACGCTAGGCAACGGCCGTCGTGCGGCCTAAGGCCAAACGCCTAGCCATGAGGGGCACCGTAGTGCATTTTCCTTGCCGTCGGTGTGGCCGTCGTGCCCACGCCTTGGCCAACGCAGGGCAACGGCCGTCGTGCGGCCTATTGCCCACCTCCTAGCCGTGAGGGGCACCGTCGTGCATTTTCCCAGCATGGCTACAGAGGTTTACCCGTGGCCTTGGGAGCAAAACCCCACGGCAGTTGTGCTTTTTTCTTGCCGTCGGTGAGGCCGTCGTGCCCATGCCTTAGCCAATGCAAGGCAACGGCCGTCGTCCGTCCTAAGGCCCACCGCCAAGCCGTGAGGGGCACCGTCGTGCATTTTTCTTGTCGTCGGTGTGGCCGTCGTGCCCACGCCTTAGCCAACGCCGGGCAACGGCCGTCATGCGGCCTAAGGCCGCCATGAGGGGCACCGTCGTGCGTTTTTCCAGCATGGCTACAGAGGTTTACCCGTTGCCTTGGGAACAAAACCCCACGGCAGTCGTGCGTTTTCCTTGCCATCGGTGAGGCCGTCGTGCCCATGCTTAAGCCAATGCAAGGCAACGGCCGTCGTGCGGCCTAAGGTCTACCGCCTAGCCATGAGGGGCACCGTCGTGTGTTTAACTTGCCGTCGGTGTGGCATCGTGCCCATGCCTTAGCCAACACAAGGCAACGGCCGTCGTGCGGCCCAAGGCCCACCGCCTAGCCACGAGGGGCACCGTCGTGTGTTTTTCTTGCCATCGGTGTGGAATCGTGGCCATGCCTTAGCCAACGCAAGGCAACGGCCGTCATGCGGCCTATGGCCGACCGCCTGGCCATGAGGGGCACCGTCGTGCGTTTTTCTTGCCGTCGGTGTGGCCGCCGTGCCCATGCCTTAGCCAACGCAGGGCAACGGCCGTCGTGCGGCCTAAGGCCCACCGCCTAGCCATGAGGGGCACCGTCGTGCGTTTTATTTGCCGTCGGTGTGGCATCGTGCCCATGCCTTAGCCAACGCTAGGCAACGGCCGTCGTGCGGCCTAAGGCCAAACGCCTAGCATCGTGCCCGTGCTTTAGCCAACGCAGGGCAATGGCCATCGTGCGGCCTAAGGGCAACCGCCTAGCCATGAGGGGCACCGTCGGCCGTTCTTCTTGCCGTCGGTGTGGCCATCGTGCCTATGCCTTAGCCAACGCAGGGCAACGGCCGTCGTGCGGCCTAAGGCCCACCGCTTAGCCATGAGGGGCACCGTCGTGCGTTTATCTTGCCGTCGGTGTGGCATTGTGCCCTTGCCTTAGCCAACGCAAGGCAACGGCCGTCGTGTGGCCTAAGGCCTACCGCCTAGCCATGAGGGGCACCGTCGGGCGTTTTTCTTGCCGTCGGTGTGGCATCATGCCCTTGCCTTAGCCAACGCAAGGCAATGGCCGTCGTGTGGCCTAAGGCCTACCACCTAGCCATGAGGGGCACTGTCGTGCGTTTTTCTTGCCGTTGCCTTAGCCAACGCAAGGCAACGGTCGTCGTGTGGCCTAAGGCGCACCGCTTAGCCATG
>NW_027266262.1:3013146-3015646 GCF_036785885.1 Coffea arabica
ACGCAAGCCAACGGCCGTCGTGCGGCCTAAGGCCTATCGCCTTGCCATGATGGGCACCGTCGTGCGTTTTTCACGTCGTCGGTGTAGTGTCGTGCCAATGCTCCGTCATGCGGCCTAAGGCTCACCGCCTAGCCTTGTTTTCGCTTATTTTTATCTTTTTAAGCATACATGTTGAGTCTCGTTAATGTCCACCGCCGTATGTCTTTGAAATTCATAAATTGCTTTTTTTTTTAATTAAACTATATTTTTGTATTTTTTATTATTTTTTATTATTTTTTTGTTTTTATTTTTGTTCAATTCAATCTTGGAAATTTTTTATTTTTTTTTATTTTTTTTGTTTTTATTTTTGTTCAATTCAATCTTGGAAAATTTTTATTATTTTTTATTGTTTTTATTGTTTTTATTTTTGTTCAATTCAATCTTGGAAATTTGTTTTATATTTGTTTCAAGCACCCATGTGTAGGTGTGTTAAATACACACTAAATTGCCATCTATTGGTGGCTATATTTGTGAGACGAAAAGGGTGTGGGTCTACTAACGGTTTGAGTTTTTTAGTTTCAAGACTATCAGGGAGAGTTGAGATGCTTGACCTGTCAAGGCCATAGGAAGGCCGTCGGTACTAGAAACACGTTAGACATCATCGTTGGGCATGTAAGGGCACTTAAATTCTTTCTTTGCCTCAAAATTTCAAGAGTCGGTCGGTTGAGCGGGCGTCGTGCACGGCGGTCGTTCGTTTACGTCATTTTTGTGTGTGCTGCGTGCCTTACGTTGCATGATCTTGGCATCCAAGCTGGCATCGGTGACCGATTGGGGTTGTCGATGCACGGCGTGGGTGCTCAGACGGTGCAGTTCGTGACGGCGCGTGGGTAGCGGTGGGCATGTTTGGGCTGGTCGGATCCCCGCTGGTGCGGTGACGTCTTCCTTCACATTCCCCTTCAATCGTTGGCGCAAGAGCAGCATCGTTAGCCTTGGCCGCCCACGGGTTTCCTGTGTTGCATACCTATTAGAAGGAATTCGGATGCCACAACATTCAACGTTCTCCCAACGCCGTCCCGCCCGGTCGGAAGGGGAATGTGAAGGAAGACGTCACCGCACCAGCGGGGATCCGACCAGCCCAAACATGCCCACCGCTACCCACGCGCCGTCACGAACTGCACCGTCTGAGCACCCACGCCGTGCATCGACAACCCCAATCGGTCACCGATGCCAGCTTGGATGCCAAGATCATGCAACGTAAGGCACGCAGCACACACAAAAATGACGTAAACGAACGACCGCCGTGCACGACGCCCGCTCAACCGACCGACTCTTGAAATTTTGAGGCAAAGAAAGAATTTAAGTGCCCTTACATGCCCAACGATGATGTCTAACGTGTTTCTAGTACCGACGGCCTTCCTATGGCCTTGACAGGTCAAGCATCTCAACTCTCCCTGATAGTCTTGAAACTAAAAAACTCAAACCGTTAGTAGACCCACACCCTTTTCGTCTCACAAATATAGCCACCAATAGATGGCAATTTAGTGTGTATTTAACACACCTACACATGGGTGCTTGAAACAAATATAAAACAAATTTCCAAGATTGAATTGAACAAAAATAAAAACAATAAAAACAATAAAAAATAATAAAAATTTTCCAAGATTGAATTGAACAAAAATAAAAACAAAAAAAATAAAAAAAAATAAAAAATTTCCAAGATTGAATTGAACAAAAATAAAAACAAAAAAATAATAAAAAATAATAAAAAATACAAAAATATAGTTTAATTAAAAAAAAAAGCAATTTATGAATTTCAAAGACATACGGCGGTGGACATTAACGAGACTCAACATGTATGCTTAAAAAGATAAAAATAAGCGAAAACAAGGCTAGGCGGTGAGCCTTAGGCCGCATGACGGAGCATTGGCACGACACTACACCGACGACGTGAAAAACGCACGACGGTGCCCATCATGGCAAGGCGATAGGCCTTAGGCCGCACGACGGCCGTTGGCTTGCGTTGGCTAAGGCATGGGCACGACGCCACATCCACAGCAAGAAAAATGCACGACGGTGCCCCTCATGGCTAAGCGGTGCGCCTTAGGCCACACGACGACCGTTGCCTTGCGTTGGCTAAGGCAACGGCAAGAAAAACGCACGACAGTGCCCCTCATGGCTAGGTGGTAGGCCTTAGGCCACACGACGGCCATTGCCTTGCGTTGGCTAAGGCAAGGGCATGATGCCACACCGACGGCAAGAAAAACGCCCGACGGTGCCCCTCATGGCTAGGCGGTAGGCCTTAGGCCACACGACGGCCGTTGCCTTGCGTTGGCTAAGGCAAGGGCACAATGCCACACCGACGGCAAGATAAACGCACGACGGTGCCCCTCATGGCTAAGCGGTGGGCCTTAGGCCGCACGACGGCCGTTGCCCTGCGTTGGCTAAGGCATAGGCACGATGGCCACACCGACGGCAAGAAGAACGGCCGACGGTGCCCCTCATGGCTAGGCGGTTGCCCTTA
>NW_027266262.1:3520646-3523146 GCF_036785885.1 Coffea arabica
AAGATTGAATTGAACAAAAATAAAAACAATAAAAACAATAAAAAATAATAAAAATTTTCCAAGATTGAATTGAACAAAAATAAAAACAAAAAAAATAAAAAAAAATAAAAAATTTCCAAGATTGAATTGAACAAAAATAAAAACAAAAAAATAATAAAAAATAATAAAAAATACAAAAATATAGTTTAATTAAAAAAAAAAGCAATTTATGAATTTCAAAGACATACGGCGGTGGACATTAACGAGACTCAACATGTATGCTTAAAAAGATAAAAATAAGCGAAAACAAGGCTAGGCGGTGAGCCTTAGGCCGCATGACGGAGCATTGGCACGACACTACACCGACGACGTGAAAAACGCACGACGGTGCCCATCATGGCAAGGCGATAGGCCTTAGGCCGCACGACGGCCGTTGGCTTGCGTTGGCTAAGGCATGGGCACGACGCCACATCCACAGCAAGAAAAATGCACGACGGTGCCCCTCATGGCTAAGCGGTGCGCCTTAGGCCACACGACGACCGTTGCCTTGCGTTGGCTAAGGCAACGGCAAGAAAAACGCACGACAGTGCCCCTCATGGCTAGGTGGTAGGCCTTAGGCCACACGACGGCCATTGCCTTGCGTTGGCTAAGGCAAGGGCATGATGCCACACCGACGGCAAGAAAAACGCCCGACGGTGCCCCTCATGGCTAGGCGGTAGGCCTTAGGCCACACGACGGCCGTTGCCTTGCGTTGGCTAAGGCAAGGGCACAATGCCACACCGACGGCAAGATAAACGCACGACGGTGCCCCTCATGGCTAAGCGGTGGGCCTTAGGCCGCACGACGGCCGTTGCCCTGCGTTGGCTAAGGCATAGGCACGATGGCCACACCGACGGCAAGAAGAACGGCCGACGGTGCCCCTCATGGCTAGGCGGTTGCCCTTAGGCCGCACGATGGCCATTGCCCTGCGTTGGCTAAAGCACGGGCACGATGCTAGGCGTTTGGCCTTAGGCCGCACGACGGCCGTTGCCTAGCGTTGGCTAAGGCATGGGCACGATGCCACACCGACGGCAAATAAAACGCACGACGGTGCCCCTCATGGCTAGGCGGTGGGCCTTAGGCCGCACGACGGCCGTTGCCCTGCGTTGGCTAAGGCATGGGCACGGCGGCCACACCGACGGCAAGAAAAACGCACGACGGTGCCCCTCATGGCCAGGCGGTCGGCCATAGGCCGCATGACGGCCGTTGCCTTGCGTTGGCTAAGGCATGGGCACGATTCCACACCGATGGCAAGAAAAACACACGACGGTGCCCCTCGTGGCTAGGCGGTTGCCCTTAGGCCGCACGATGGCCATTGCCCTGCGTTGGCTAAAGCACGGGCACGATGCTAGGCGTTTGGCCTTAGGCCGCACGACGGCCGTTGCCTAGCGTTGGCTAAGGCATGGGCACGATGCCACACCGACGGCAAATAAAACGCACGACGGTGCCCCTCATGGCTAGGCGGTGGGCCTTAGGCCGCACGACGGCCGTTGCCCTGCATTGGCTTAAGCATGGGCACGACGGCCTCACCGATGGCAAGGAAAACGCACGACTGCCGTGGGGTTTTGTTCCCAAGGCAACGGGTAAACCTCTGTAGCCATGCTGGAAAAACGCACGACGGTGCCCCTCATGGCGGCCTTAGGCCGCATGACGGCCGTTGCCCGGCGTTGGCTAAGGCGTGGGCACGACGGCCACACCGACGACAAGAAAAATGCACGACGGTGCCCCTCACGGCTTGGCGGTGGGCCTTAGGACGGACGACGGCCGTTGCCTTGCATTGGCTAAGGCATGGGCACGACGGCCTCACCGACGGCAAGAAAAAAGCACAACTGCCGTGGGGTTTTGCTCCCAAGGCCACGGGTAAACCTCTGTAGCCATGCTGGGAAAATGCACGACGGTGCCCCTCACGGCTAGGAGGTGGGCAATAGGCCGCACGACGGCCGTTGCCCTGCGTTGGCCAAGGCGTGGGCACGACGGCCACACCGACGGCAAGGAAAATGCACTACGGTGCCCCTCATGGCTAGGCGGTTGGCCTTAGGCCGCACGATGGCCGTTGGCTTGCGTTGGTTAAGGCATCGGCACGATGGCTCACCGACGGCAAGAAAAACGCACGACGGTGCCCCTCATGGCTAGGCGGTTGACCTTAGGCCACACGACGGCCGTTGCCTTGCGTTGGCTAAGGCATGGGCACGACGCCACACCCACGGCAAGAAAAATGCACGACGGTGCCCCTCGTGGCTAGGCGGTTGGCCTTGGGCCGCATGACGGCCGTTGCCTTGTGTTGGCAAAGGCATGGCCACGATGCCACACCGATGGCAAGACAAACACACGACGGTGCCCCTCGTGGCTAGGCGGTGGGCCTTAGGCCGCACGACGGCCGTTGCTTGCATTGGCTAAGGCATGGGCACGACGCCACACCGATGGCAAGGAAAACGCACGACGGTGCCACTCATGGCTAGGCGGTGGACCTTAGGCCGCACGA
>NW_027266262.1:3831792-3834292 GCF_036785885.1 Coffea arabica
TACCGACGGCCTTCCTATGGCCTTGACAGGTCAAGCATCTCAACTCTCCCTGATAGTCTTGAAACTAAAAAACTCAAACCGTTAGTAGACCCACACCCTTTTCGTCTCACAAATATAGCCACCAATAGATGGCAATTTAGTGTGTATTTAACACACCTACACATGGGTGCTTGAAACAAATATAAAACAAATTTCCAAGATTGAATTGAACAAAAATAAAAACAATAAAAACAATAAAAAATAATAAAAATTTTCCAAGATTGAATTGAACAAAAATAAAAACAAAAAAAATAAAAAATTTCCAAGATTGAATTGAACAAAAATAAAAACAAAAAAATAATAAAAAATAATAAAAAATACAAAAATATAGTTTAATTAAAAAAAAAAGCAATTTATGAATTTCAAAGACATACGGCGGTGGACATTAACGAGACTCAACATGTATGCTTAAAAAGATAAAAATAAGCGAAAACAAGGCTAGGCGGTGAGCCTTAGGCCGCATGACGGAGCATTGGCACGACACTACACCGACGACGTGAAAAACGCACGACGGTGCCCATCATGGCAAGGCGATAGGCCTTAGGCCGCACGACGGCCGTTGGCTTGCGTTGGCTAAGGCATGGGCACGACGCCACATCCACAGCAAGAAAAATGCACGACGGTGCCCCTCATGGCTAAGCGGTGCGCCTTAGGCCACACGACGACCGTTGCCTTGCGTTGGCTAAGGCAACGGCAAGAAAAACGCACGACAGTGCCCCTCATGGCTAGGTGGTAGGCCTTAGGCCACACGACGGCCATTGCCTTGCGTTGGCTAAGGCAAGGGCATGATGCCACACCGACGGCAAGAAAAACGCCCGACGGTGCCCCTCATGGCTAGGCGGTAGGCCTTAGGCCACACGACGGCCGTTGCCTTGCGTTGGCTAAGGCAAGGGCACAATGCCACACCGACGGCAAGATAAACGCACGACGGTGCCCCTCATGGCTAAGCGGTGGGCCTTAGGCCGCACGACGGCCGTTGCCCTGCGTTGGCTAAGGCATAGGCACGATGGCCACACCGACGGCAAGAAGAACGGCCGACGGTGCCCCTCATGGCTAGGCGGTTGCCCTTAGGCCGCACGATGGCCATTGCCCTGCGTTGGCTAAAGCACGGGCACGATGCTAGGCGTTTGGCCTTAGGCCGCACGACGGCCGTTGCCTAGCGTTGGCTAAGGCATGGGCACGATGCCACACCGACGGCAAATAAAACGCACGACGGTGCCCCTCATGGCTAGGCGGTGGGCCTTAGGCCGCACGACGGCCGTTGCCCTGCGTTGGCTAAGGCATGGGCACGGCGGCCACACCGACGGCAAGAAAAACGCACGACGGTGCCCCTCATGGCCAGGCGGTCGGCCATAGGCCGCATGACGGCCGTTGCCTTGCGTTGGCTAAGGCATGGCCACGATTCCACACCGATGGCAAGAAAAACACACGACGGTGCCCCTCGTGGCTAGGCGGTGGGCCTTGGGCCGCACGACGGCCGTTGCCTTGTGTTGGCTAAGGCATGGGCACGATGCCACACCGACGGCAAGTTAAACACACGACGGTGCCCCTCATGGCTAGGCGGTAGACCTTAGGCCGCACGACGGCCGTTGCCTTGCATTGGCTTAAGCATGGGCACGACGGCCTCACCGATGGCAAGGAAAACGCACGACTGCCGTGGGGTTTTGTTCCCAAGGCAACGGGTAAACCTCTGTAGCCATGCTGGAAAAACGCACGACGGTGCCCCTCATGGCGGCCTTAGGCCGCATGACGGCCGTTGCCCGGCGTTGGCTAAGGCGTGGGCACGACGGCCACACCGACGACAAGAAAAATGCACGACGGTGCCCCTCACGGCTTGGCGGTGGGCCTTAGGACGGACGACGGCCGTTGCCTTGCATTGGCTAAGGCATGGGCACGACGGCCTCACCGACGGCAAGAAAAAAGCACAACTGCCGTGGGGTTTTGCTCCCAAGGCCACGGGTAAACCTCTGTAGCCATGCTGGGAAAATGCACGACGGTGCCCCTCACGGCTAGGAGGTGGGCAATAGGCCGCACGACGGCCGTTGCCCTGCGTTGGCCAAGGCGTGGGCACGACGGCCACACCGACGGCAAGGAAAATGCACTACGGTGCCCCTCATGGCTAGGCGGTTGGCCTTAGGCCGCACGATGGCCGTTGGCTTGCGTTGGTTAAGGCATCGGCACGATGGCTCACCGACGGCAAGAAAAACGCACGACGGTGCCCCTCATGGCTAGGCGGTTGACCTTAGGCCACACGACGGCCGTTGCCTTGCGTTGGCTAAGGCATGGGCACGACGCCACACCCACGGCAAGAAAAATGCACGACGGTGCCCCTCGTGGCTAGGCGGTTGGCCTTGGGCCGCATGACGGCCGTTGCCTTGTGTTGGCAAAGGCATGGCCACGATGCCACACCGATGGCAAGACAAACACACGACGGTGCCCCTCGTGGCTAGGCGGTGGGCCT
>NW_027266262.1:3991792-3994292 GCF_036785885.1 Coffea arabica
ATGCCTTAGCCAATGCAAGGCAACGGCCGTCGTGCGGCCTAAGGTCCACCGCCTAGCCATGAGTGGCACCGTCGTGCGTTTTCCTTGCCATCGGTGTGGCGTCGTGCCCATGCCTTAGCCAATGCAAGCAACGGCCGTCGTGCGGCCTAAGGCCCACCGCCTAGCCACGAGGGGCACCGTCGTGTGTTTGTCTTGCCATCGGTGTGGCATCGTGGCCATGCCTTTGCCAACACAAGGCAACGGCCGTCATGCGGCCCAAGGCCAACCGCCTAGCCACGAGGGGCACCGTCGTGCATTTTTCTTGCCGTGGGTGTGGCGTCGTGCCCATGCCTTAGCCAACGCAAGGCAACGGCCGTCGTGTGGCCTAAGGTCAACCGCCTAGCCATGAGGGGCACCGTCGTGCGTTTTTCTTGCCGTCGGTGAGCCATCGTGCCGATGCCTTAACCAACGCAAGCCAACGGCCATCGTGCGGCCTAAGGCCAACCGCCTAGCCATGAGGGGCACCGTAGTGCATTTTCCTTGCCGTCGGTGTGGCCGTCGTGCCCACGCCTTGGCCAACGCAGGGCAACGGCCGTCGTGCGGCCTATTGCCCACCTCCTAGCCGTGAGGGGCACCGTCGTGCATTTTCCCAGCATGGCTACAGAGGTTTACCCGTGGCCTTGGGAGCAAAACCCCACGGCAGTTGTGCTTTTTTCTTGCCGTCGGTGAGGCCGTCGTGCCCATGCCTTAGCCAATGCAAGGCAACGGCCGTCGTCCGTCCTAAGGCCCACCGCCAAGCCGTGAGGGGCACCGTCGTGCATTTTTCTTGTCGTCGGTGTGGCCGTCGTGCCCACGCCTTAGCCAACGCCGGGCAACGGCCGTCATGCGGCCTAAGGCCGCCATGAGGGGCACCGTCGTGCGTTTTTCCAGCATGGCTACAGAGGTTTACCCGTTGCCTTGGGAACAAAACCCCACGGCAGTCGTGCGTTTTCCTTGCCATCGGTGAGGCCGTCGTGCCCATGCTTAAGCCAATGCAGGGCAACGGCCGTCGTGCGGCCTAAGGCCCACCGCCTAGCCATGAGGGGCACCGTCGTGCGTTTTATTTGCCGTCGGTGTGGCATCGTGCCCATGCCTTAGCCAACGCTAGGCAACGGCCGTCGTGCGGCCTAAGGCCAAACGCCTAGCATCGTGCCCGTGCTTTAGCCAACGCAGGGCAATGGCCATCGTGCGGCCTAAGGGCAACCGCCTAGCCACGAGGGGCACCGTCGTGTGTTTTTCTTGCCATCGGTGTGGAATCGTGCCCATGCCTTAGCCAACGCAAGGCAACGGCCGTCATGCGGCCTATGGCCGACCGCCTGGCCATGAGGGGCACCGTCGTGCGTTTTTCTTGCCGTCGGTGTGGCCGCCGTGCCCATGCCTTAGCCAACGCAGGGCAACGGCCGTCGTGCGGCCTAAGGCCCACCGCCTAGCCATGAGGGGCACCGTCGTGCGTTTTATTTGCCGTCGGTGTGGCATCGTGCCCATGCCTTAGCCAACGCTAGGCAACGGCCGTCGTGCGGCCTAAGGCCAAACGCCTAGCATCGTGCCCGTGCTTTAGCCAACGCAGGGCAATGGCCATCGTGCGGCCTAAGGGCAACCGCCTAGCCATGAGGGGCACCGTCGGCCGTTCTTCTTGCCGTCGGTGTGGCCATCGTGCCTATGCCTTAGCCAACGCAGGGCAACGGCCGTCGTGCGGCCTAAGGCCCACCGCTTAGCCATGAGGGGCACCGTCGTGCGTTTATCTTGCCGTCGGTGTGGCATTGTGCCCTTGCCTTAGCCAACGCAAGGCAACGGCCGTCGTGTGGCCTAAGGCCTACCGCCTAGCCATGAGGGGCACCGTCGGGCGTTTTTCTTGCCGTCGGTGTGGCATCATGCCCTTGCCTTAGCCAACGCAAGGCAATGGCCGTCGTGTGGCCTAAGGCCTACCACCTAGCCATGAGGGGCACTGTCGTGCGTTTTTCTTGCCGTTGCCTTAGCCAACGCAAGGCAACGGTCGTCGTGTGGCCTAAGGCGCACCGCTTAGCCATGAGGGGCACCGTCGTGCATTTTTCTTGCTGTGGATGTGGCGTCGTGCCCATGCCTTAGCCAACGCAAGCCAACGGCCGTCGTGCGGCCTAAGGCCTATCGCCTTGCCATGATGGGCACCGTCGTGCGTTTTTCACGTCGTCGGTGTAGTGTCGTGCCAATGCTCCGTCATGCGGCCTAAGGCTCACCGCCTAGCCTTGTTTTCGCTTATTTTTATCTTTTTAAGCATACATGTTGAGTCTCGTTAATGTCCACCGCCGTATGTCTTTGAAATTCATAAATTGCTTTTTTTTTTAATTAAACTATATTTTTGTATTTTTTATTATTTTTTATTATTTTTTTGTTTTTATTTTTGTTCAATTCAATCTTGGAAATTTTTTATTTTTTTTTATTTTTTTTGTTTTTATTTTTGTTCAATTCAATCTTGGAAAATTTTTATTATTTTTTATTGTTTTTA
>NW_027266262.1:4001792-4004292 GCF_036785885.1 Coffea arabica
CTAAGGCCCACCGCCTAGCCACGAGGGGCACCGTCGTGTGTTTGTCTTGCCATCGGTGTGGCATCGTGGCCATGCCTTTGCCAACACAAGGCAACGGCCGTCATGCGGCCCAAGGCCAACCGCCTAGCCACGAGGGGCACCGTCGTGCATTTTTCTTGCCGTGGGTGTGGCGTCGTGCCCATGCCTTAGCCAACGCAAGGCAACGGCCGTCGTGTGGCCTAAGGTCAACCGCCTAGCCATGAGGGGCACCGTCGTGCGTTTTTCTTGCCGTCGGTGAGCCATCGTGCCGATGCCTTAACCAACGCAAGCCAACGGCCATCGTGCGGCCTAAGGCCAACCGCCTAGCCATGAGGGGCACCGTAGTGCATTTTCCTTGCCGTCGGTGTGGCCGTCGTGCCCACGCCTTGGCCAACGCAGGGCAACGGCCGTCGTGCGGCCTATTGCCCACCTCCTAGCCGTGAGGGGCACCGTCGTGCATTTTCCCAGCATGGCTACAGAGGTTTACCCGTGGCCTTGGGAGCAAAACCCCACGGCAGTTGTGCTTTTTTCTTGCCGTCGGTGAGGCCGTCGTGCCCATGCCTTAGCCAATGCAAGGCAACGGCCGTCGTCCGTCCTAAGGCCCACCGCCAAGCCGTGAGGGGCACCGTCGTGCATTTTTCTTGTCGTCGGTGTGGCCGTCGTGCCCACGCCTTAGCCAACGCCGGGCAACGGCCGTCATGCGGCCTAAGGCCGCCATGAGGGGCACCGTCGTGCGTTTTTCCAGCATGGCTACAGAGGTTTACCCGTTGCCTTGGGAACAAAACCCCACGGCAGTCGTGCGTTTTCCTTGCCATCGGTGAGGCCGTCGTGCCCATGCTTAAGCCAATGCAGGGCAACGGCCGTCGTGCGGCCTAAGGCCCACCGCCTAGCCATGAGGGGCACCGTCGTGCGTTTTATTTGCCGTCGGTGTGGCATCGTGCCCATGCCTTAGCCAACGCTAGGCAACGGCCGTCGTGCGGCCTAAGGCCAAACGCCTAGCATCGTGCCCGTGCTTTAGCCAACGCAGGGCAATGGCCATCGTGCGGCCTAAGGGCAACCGCCTAGCCACGAGGGGCACCGTCGTGTGTTTTTCTTGCCATCGGTGTGGAATCGTGCCCATGCCTTAGCCAACGCAAGGCAACGGCCGTCATGCGGCCTATGGCCGACCGCCTGGCCATGAGGGGCACCGTCGTGCGTTTTTCTTGCCGTCGGTGTGGCCGCCGTGCCCATGCCTTAGCCAACGCAGGGCAACGGCCGTCGTGCGGCCTAAGGCCCACCGCCTAGCCATGAGGGGCACCGTCGTGCGTTTTATTTGCCGTCGGTGTGGCATCGTGCCCATGCCTTAGCCAACGCTAGGCAACGGCCGTCGTGCGGCCTAAGGCCAAACGCCTAGCATCGTGCCCGTGCTTTAGCCAACGCAGGGCAATGGCCATCGTGCGGCCTAAGGGCAACCGCCTAGCCATGAGGGGCACCGTCGGCCGTTCTTCTTGCCGTCGGTGTGGCCATCGTGCCTATGCCTTAGCCAACGCAGGGCAACGGCCGTCGTGCGGCCTAAGGCCCACCGCTTAGCCATGAGGGGCACCGTCGTGCGTTTATCTTGCCGTCGGTGTGGCATTGTGCCCTTGCCTTAGCCAACGCAAGGCAACGGCCGTCGTGTGGCCTAAGGCCTACCGCCTAGCCATGAGGGGCACCGTCGGGCGTTTTTCTTGCCGTCGGTGTGGCATCATGCCCTTGCCTTAGCCAACGCAAGGCAATGGCCGTCGTGTGGCCTAAGGCCTACCACCTAGCCATGAGGGGCACTGTCGTGCGTTTTTCTTGCCGTTGCCTTAGCCAACGCAAGGCAACGGTCGTCGTGTGGCCTAAGGCGCACCGCTTAGCCATGAGGGGCACCGTCGTGCATTTTTCTTGCTGTGGATGTGGCGTCGTGCCCATGCCTTAGCCAACGCAAGCCAACGGCCGTCGTGCGGCCTAAGGCCTATCGCCTTGCCATGATGGGCACCGTCGTGCGTTTTTCACGTCGTCGGTGTAGTGTCGTGCCAATGCTCCGTCATGCGGCCTAAGGCTCACCGCCTAGCCTTGTTTTCGCTTATTTTTATCTTTTTAAGCATACATGTTGAGTCTCGTTAATGTCCACCGCCGTATGTCTTTGAAATTCATAAATTGCTTTTTTTTTTAATTAAACTATATTTTTGTATTTTTTATTATTTTTTATTATTTTTTTGTTTTTATTTTTGTTCAATTCAATCTTGGAAATTTTTTATTTTTTTTTATTTTTTTTGTTTTTATTTTTGTTCAATTCAATCTTGGAAAATTTTTATTATTTTTTATTGTTTTTATTGTTTTTATTTTTGTTCAATTCAATCTTGGAAATTTGTTTTATATTTGTTTCAAGCACCCATGTGTAGGTGTGTTAAATACACACTAAATTGCCATCTATTGGTGGCTATATTTGTGAGACGAAAAGGGTGTGGGTCTACTAACG
>NW_027266262.1:4179292-4181792 GCF_036785885.1 Coffea arabica
CCAATGCAAGGCAACGGCCGTCGTGCGGCCTAAGGTCTACCGCCTAGCCATGAGGGGCACCGTCGTGTGTTTAACTTGCCGTCGGTGTGGCATCGTGCCCATGCCTTAGCCAACACAAGGCAACGGCCGTCGTGCGGCCCAAGGCCCACCGCCTAGCCACGAGGGGCACCGTCGTGTGTTTTTCTTGCCATCGGTGTGGAATCGTGGCCATGCCTTAGCCAACGCAAGGCAACGGCCGTCATGCGGCCTATGGCCGACCGCCTGGCCATGAGGGGCACCGTCGTGCGTTTTTCTTGCCGTCGGTGTGGCCGCCGTGCCCATGCCTTAGCCAACGCAGGGCAACGGCCGTCGTGCGGCCTAAGGCCCACCGCCTAGCCATGAGGGGCACCGTCGTGCGTTTTATTTGCCGTCGGTGTGGCATCGTGCCCATGCCTTAGCCAACGCTAGGCAACGGCCGTCGTGCGGCCTAAGGCCAAACGCCTAGCCATGAGGGGCACCGTAGTGCATTTTCCTTGCCGTCGGTGTGGCCGTCGTGCCCACGCCTTGGCCAACGCAGGGCAACGGCCGTCGTGCGGCCTATTGCCCACCTCCTAGCCGTGAGGGGCACCGTCGTGCCTTTTCCCAGCATGGCTACAGAGGTTTACCCGTGGCCTTGGGAGCAAAACCCCACGGCAGTTGTGCTTTTTTCTTGCCGTCGGTGAGGCCGTCGTGCCCATGCCTTAGCCAATGCAAGGCAACGGCCGTCGTCCGTCCTAAGGCCCACCGCCAAGCCGTGAGGGGCACCGTCGTGCATTTTTCTTGTCGTCGGTGTGGCCGTCGTGCCCACGCCTTAGCCAACGCCGGGCAACGGCCGTCATGCGGCCTAAGGCCGCCATGAGGGGCACCGTCGTGCGTTTTTCCAGCATGGCTACAGAGGTTTACCCGTTGCCTTGGGAACAAAACCCCACGGCAGTCGTGCGTTTTCCTTGCCATCGGTGAGGCCGTCGTGCCCATGCTTAAGCCAATGCAAGGCAACGGCCGTCGTGCGGCCTAAGGTCTACCGCCTAGCCATGAGGGGCACCGTCGTGTGTTTAACTTGCCGTCGGTGTGGCATCGTGCCCATGCCTTAGCCAACACAAGGCAACGGCCGTCGTGCGGCCCAAGGCCCACCGCCTAGCCACGAGGGGCACCGTCGTGTGTTTTTCTTGCCATCGGTGTGGAATCGTGGCCATGCCTTAGCCAACGCAAGGCAACGGCCGTCATGCGGCCTATGGCCGACCGCCTGGCCATGAGGGGCACCGTCGTGCGTTTTTCTTGCCGTCGGTGTGGCCGCCGTGCCCATGCCTTAGCCAACGCAGGGCAACGGCCGTCGTGCGGCCTAAGGCCCACCGCCTAGCCATGAGGGGCACCGTCGTGCGTTTTATTTGCCGTCGGTGTGGCATCGTGCCCATGCCTTAGCCAACGCTAGGCAACGGCCGTCGTGCGGCCTAAGGCCAAACGCCTAGCATCGTGCCCGTGCTTTAGCCAACGCAGGGCAATGGCCATCGTGCGGCCTAAGGGCAACCGCCTAGCCATGAGGGGCACCGTCGGCCGTTCTTCTTGCCGTCGGTGTGGCCATCGTGCCTATGCCTTAGCCAACGCAGGGCAACGGCCGTCGTGCGGCCTAAGGCCCACCGCTTAGCCATGAGGGGCACCGTCGTGCGTTTATCTTGCCGTCGGTGTGGCATTGTGCCCTTGCCTTAGCCAACGCAAGGCAACGGCCGTCGTGTGGCCTAAGGCCTACCGCCTAGCCATGAGGGGCACCGTCGGGCGTTTTTCTTGCCGTCGGTGTGGCATCATGCCCTTGCCTTAGCCAACGCAAGGCAATGGCCGTCGTGTGGCCTAAGGCCTACCACCTAGCCATGAGGGGCACTGTCGTGCGTTTTTCTTGCCGTTGCCTTAGCCAACGCAAGGCAACGGTCGTCGTGTGGCCTAAGGCGCACCGCTTAGCCATGAGGGGCACCGTCGTGCATTTTTCTTGCTGTGGATGTGGCGTCGTGCCCATGCCTTAGCCAACGCAAGCCAACGGCCGTCGTGCGGCCTAAGGCCTATCGCCTTGCCATGATGGGCACCGTCGTGCGTTTTTCACGTCGTCGGTGTAGTGTCGTGCCAATGCTCCGTCATGCGGCCTAAGGCTCACCGCCTAGCCTTGTTTTCGCTTATTTTTATCTTTTTAAGCATACATGTTGAGTCTCGTTAATGTCCACCGCCGTATGTCTTTGAAATTCATAAATTGCTTTTTTTTTTAATTAAACTATATTTTTGTATTTTTTATTATTTTTTATTATTTTTTTGTTTTTATTTTTGTTCAATTCAATCTTGGAAATTTTTTATTTTTTTTTATTTTTTTTGTTTTTATTTTTGTTCAATTCAATCTTGGAAAATTTTTATTATTTTTTATTGTTTTTATTGTTTTTATTTTTGTTCAATTCAATCTTGGAAATTTGTTTTATATTTGTTTCAAGCACCCATGTGTAGGTGT
>NW_027266262.1:4499292-4504040 GCF_036785885.1 Coffea arabica
GACGGCCTTCCTATGGCCTTGACAGGTCAAGCATCTCAACTCTCCCTGATAGTCTTGAAACTAAAAAACTCAAACCGTTAGTAGACCCACACCCTTTTCGTCTCACAAATATAGCCACCAATAGATGGCAATTTAGTGTGTATTTAACACACCTACACATGGGTGCTTGAAACAAATATAAAACAAATTTCCAAGATTGAATTGAACAAAAATAAAAACAATAAAAACAATAAAAAATAATAAAAATTTTCCAAGATTGAATTGAACAAAAATAAAAACAAAAAAAATAAAAATAAATAAAAAATTTCCAAGATTGAATTGAACAAAAATAAAAACAAAAAAATAATAAAAAATAATAAAAAATACAAAAATATAGTTTAATTAAAAAAAAAAGCAATTTATGAATTTCAAAGACATACGGCGGTGGACATTAACGAGACTCAACATGTATGCTTAAAAAGATAAAAATAAGCGAAAACAAGGCTAGGCGGTGAGCCTTAGGCCGCATGACGGAGCATTGGCACGACACTACACCGACGACGTGAAAAACGCACGACGGTGCCCATCATGGCAAGGCGATAGGCCTTAGGCCGCACGACGGCCGTTGGCTTGCGTTGGCTAAGGCATGGGCACGACGCCACATCCACAGCAAGAAAAATGCACGACGGTGCCCCTCATGGCTAAGCGGTGCGCCTTAGGCCACACGACGACCGTTGCCTTGCGTTGGCTAAGGCAACGGCAAGAAAAACGCACGACAGTGCCCCTCATGGCTAGGTGGTAGGCCTTAGGCCACACGACGGCCATTGCCTTGCGTTGGCTAAGGCAAGGGCATGATGCCACACCGACGGCAAGAAAAACGCCCGACGGTGCCCCTCATGGCTAGGCGGTAGGCCTTAGGCCACACGACGGCCGTTGCCTTGCGTTGGCTAAGGCAAGGGCACAATGCCACACCGACGGCAAGATAAACGCACGACGGTGCCCCTCATGGCTAAGCGGTGGGCCTTAGGCCGCACGACGGCCGTTGCCCTGCGTTGGCTAAGGCATAGGCACGATGGCCACACCGACGGCAAGAAGAACGGCCGACGGTGCCCCTCATGGCTAGGCGGTTGCCCTTAGGCCGCACGATGGCCATTGCCCTGCGTTGGCTAAAGCACGGGCACGATGCTAGGCGTTTGGCCTTAGGCCGCACGACGGCCGTTGCCTAGCGTTGGCTAAGGCATGGGCACGATGCCACACCGACGGCAAATAAAACGCACGACGGTGCCCCTCATGGCTAGGCGGTGGGCCTTAGGCCGCACGACGGCCGTTGCCCTGCGTTGGCTAAGGCATGGGCACGGCGGCCACACCGACGGCAAGAAAAACGCACGACGGTGCCCCTCATGGCCAGGCGGTCGGCCATAGGCCGCATGACGGCCGTTGCCTTGCGTTGGCTAAGGCATGGCCACGATTCCACACCGATGGCAAGAAAAACACACGACGGTGCCCCTCGTGGCTAGGCGGTGGGCCTTGGGCCGCACGACGGCCGTTGCCTTGTGTTGGCTAAGGCATGGGCACGATGCCACACCGACGGCAAGTTAAACACACGACGGTGCCCCTCATGGCTAGGCGGTAGACCTTAGGCCGCACGACGGCCGTTGCCTTGCATTGGCTTAAGCATGGGCACGACGGCCTCACCGATGGCAAGGAAAACGCACGACTGCCGTGGGGTTTTGTTCCCAAGGCAACGGGTAAACCTCTGTAGCCATGCTGGAAAAACGCACGACGGTGCCCCTCATGGCGGCCTTAGGCCGCATGACGGCCGTTGCCCGGCGTTGGCTAAGGCGTGGGCACGACGGCCACACCGACGACAAGAAAAATGCACGACGGTGCCCCTCACGGCTTGGCGGTGGGCCTTAGGACGGACGACGGCCGTTGCCTTGCATTGGCTAAGGCATGGGCACGACGGCCTCACCGACGGCAAGAAAAAAGCACAACTGCCGTGGGGTTTTGCTCCCAAGGCCACGGGTAAACCTCTGTAGCCATGCTGGGAAAATGCACGACGGTGCCCCTCACGGCTAGGAGGTGGGCAATAGGCCGCACGACGGCCGTTGCCCTGCGTTGGCCAAGGCGTGGGCACGACGGCCACACCGACGGCAAGGAAAATGCACTACGGTGCCCCTCATGGCTAGGCGTTTGGCCTTAGGCCGCACGACGGCCGTTGCCTAGCGTTGGCTAAGGCATGGGCACGATGCCACACCGACGGCAAATAAAACGCACGACGGTGCCCCTCATGGCTAGGCGGTGGGCCTTAGGCCGCACGACGGCCGTTGCCCTGCGTTGGCTAAGGCATGGGCACGGCGGCCACACCGACGGCAAGAAAAACGCACGACGGTGCCCCTCATGGCCAGGCGGTCGGCCATAGGCCGCATGACGGCCGTTGCCTTGCGTTGGCTAAGGCATGGCCACGATTCCACACCGATGGCAAGAAAAACACACGACGGTGCCCCTCGTGGCTAGGCGGTGGGCCTTGGGCCGCACGACGGCCGTTGCCTTGTGTTGGCTAAGGCATGGGCACGATGCCACACCGACGGCAAGTTAAACACACGACGGTGCCCCTCATGGCTAGGCGGTAGACCTTAGGCCGCACGACGGCCGTTGCCTTGCATTGGCTTAAGCATGGGCACGACGGCCTCACCGATGGCAAGGAAAACGCACGACTGCCGTGGGGTTTTGTTCCCAAGGCAACGGGTAAACCTCTGTAGCCATGCTGGAAAAACGCACGACGGTGCCCCTCATGGCGGCCTTAGGCCGCATGACGGCCGTTGCCCGGCGTTGGCTAAGGCGTGGGCACGACGGCCACACCGACGACAAGAAAAATGCACGACGGTGCCCCTCACGGCTTGGCGGTGGGCCTTAGGACGGACGACGGCCGTTGCCTTGCATTGGCTAAGGCATGGGCACGACGGCCTCACCGACGGCAAGAAAAAAGCACAACTGCCGTGGGGTTTTGCTCCCAAGGCCACGGGTAAACCTCTGTAGCCATGCTGGGAAAATGCACGACGGTGCCCCTCACGGCTAGGAGGTGGGCAATAGGCCGCACGACGGCCGTTGCCCTGCGTTGGCCAAGGCGTGGGCACGACGGCCACACCGACGGCAAGGAAAATGCACTACGGTGCCCCTCATGGCTAGGCGGTTGGCCTTAGGCCGCACGATGGCCGTTGGCTTGCGTTGGTTAAGGCATCGGCACGATGGCTCACCGACGGCAAGAAAAACGCACGACGGTGCCCCTCATGGCTAGGCGGTTGACCTTAGGCCACACGACGGCCGTTGCCTTGCGTTGGCTAAGGCATGGGCACGACGCCACACCCACGGCAAGAAAAATGCACGACGGTGCCCCTCGTGGCTAGGCGGTTGGCCTTGGGCCGCATGACGGCCGTTGCCTTGTGTTGGCAAAGGCATGGCCACGATGCCACACCGATGGCAAGACAAACACACGACGGTGCCCCTCGTGGCTAGGCGGTGGGCCTTAGGCCGCACGACGGCCGTTGCTTGCATTGGCTAAGGCGTGGGCACGACGCCACACCGATGGCAAGGAAAACGCACGACGGTGCCACTCATGGCTAGGCGGTGGACCTTAGGCCGCACGACGGCCGTTGCCTTGCATTGGCTAAGGCATGGGCACGACGGCCGCACCGACGGCAAGAAAAACGCACGACTGCCGTGGGGTTTTGTTCCCAAGGCCACGGGTAAACCTCTGTAGCCATGCTGGAAAAACGCACGACGGTGCCCCTCACGGCTAGGCGGTGGGCCTTAGGCCGCACGACGGCCGTTGCCCTGCGTTGGCCAAGGCTTGGGCACGACGGCCACACCGACGGCAAGGAAAATGCACGACGGTGCCCCTCATGGCTAGGCAGTTGGCCTTAGGCCGCACGACGGGCGTGGGCTTGCGTTGGTTAAGGCATCGGCACGATGGCACACCGACGGCAAGAAAAACGCACGACGGTGCCCCTCGTGGCTAGGCGGTGGGCCTTAGCCCGCACAACGGCCGTTGCCTTGTGTTGGCTGAGGCATGGGCACGATGCCACACCGACGGCAAGAAAAAAGCACTACGGTGCCCCTCGTGGCTTGGCGGTGGACCTTAGCCCGCACGACGGCCGTTGCCTTGCATTGGCTAAGGCATGGGCACGACGGCCTCACCGACGGCTAGAAAAACGCACGACTGCCGTGGGGTTTCGTGCCCAAGGCCACGGGTAAACCTCCGCAGCCATGCTGGAAAAGCGTTGTGGTTTGGGAGGGGGAGGGACGAATCGAAGCGACAAAGGGCTGAATCTCAGAGGATCGTGGCAGCAAGGCCACTCTGCCCCTTACAATACCCCGTCGCGTATTTAAGTCGTCTGCAAAGGATTCTACCCGTCGCTCGATGGGAATTGTACTTCAAGGCAGCCAACGCGGCTCTTCCGCCGCGAGGACTTAGCCCACGACACGTGCCCTTGGGGGCCAGAGGCCCCTACTGCGGGTCGGCAAACGGGCGACGGGCATATGCATCGCTTCTAGCTCGGATTCTGACTTAGAGGCGTTCAGTCATAATCCAGCGCACGGTAGCTTCGCGCCACTGGCTTTTCAACCAAGCGCGATGACCAATTGTGCGAATCAACGGTTCCTCTCGTACTAGGTTGAATTACTATTGCGACACTCTCAGTTGGGTAATCCTTCGATGGTAACGCTCGTTCCTATCATTGTGAAGCAGAATTCACCAAGTGTTGGATTGT
>NW_027266262.1:4952040-4957040 GCF_036785885.1 Coffea arabica
TAGGTGGTAGGCCTTAGGCCACACGACGGCCATTGCCTTGCGTTGGCTAAGGCAAGGGCATGATGCCACACCGACGGCAAGAAAAACGCCCGACGGTGCCCCTCATGGCTAGGCGGTAGGCCTTAGGCCACACGACGGCCGTTGCCTTGCGTTGGCTAAGGCAAGGGCACAATGCCACACCGACGGCAAGATAAACGCACGACGGTGCCCCTCATGGCTAAGCGGTGGGCCTTAGGCCGCACGACGGCCGTTGCCCTGCGTTGGCTAAGGCATAGGCACGATGGCCACACCGACGGCAAGAAGAACGGCCGACGGTGCCCCTCATGGCTAGGCGGTTGCCCTTAGGCCGCACGATGGCCATTGCCCTGCGTTGGCTAAAGCACGGGCACGATGCTAGGCGTTTGGCCTTAGGCCGCACGACGGCCGTTGCCTAGCGTTGGCTAAGGCATGGGCACGATGCCACACCGACGGCAAATAAAACGCACGACGGTGCCCCTCATGGCTAGGCGGTGGGCCTTAGGCCGCACGACGGCCGTTGCCCTGCGTTGGCTAAGGCATGGGCACGGCGGCCACACCGACGGCAAGAAAAACGCACGACGGTGCCCCTCATGGCCAGGCGGTCGGCCATAGGCCGCATGACGGCCGTTGCCTTGCGTTGGCTAAGGCATGGGCACGATTCCACACCGATGGCAAGAAAAACACACGACGGTGCCCCTCGTGGCTAGGCGGTTGCCCTTAGGCCGCACGATGGCCATTGCCCTGCGTTGGCTAAAGCACGGGCACGATGCTAGGCGTTTGGCCTTAGGCCGCACGACGGCCGTTGCCTAGCGTTGGCTAAGGCATGGGCACGATGCCACACCGACGGCAAATAAAACGCACGACGGTGCCCCTCATGGCTAGGCGGTGGGCCTTAGGCCGCACGACGGCCGTTGCCCTGCATTGGCTTAAGCATGGGCACGACGGCCTCACCGATGGCAAGGAAAACGCACGACTGCCGTGGGGTTTTGTTCCCAAGGCAACGGGTAAACCTCTGTAGCCATGCTGGAAAAACGCACGACGGTGCCCCTCATGGCGGCCTTAGGCCGCATGACGGCCGTTGCCCGGCGTTGGCTAAGGCGTGGGCACGACGGCCACACCGACGACAAGAAAAATGCACGACGGTGCCCCTCACGGCTTGGCGGTGGGCCTTAGGACGGACGACGGCCGTTGCCTTGCATTGGCTAAGGCATGGGCACGACGGCCTCACCGACGGCAAGAAAAAAGCACAACTGCCGTGGGGTTTTGCTCCCAAGGCCACGGGTAAACCTCTGTAGCCATGCTGGGAAAATGCACGACGGTGCCCCTCACGGCTAGGAGGTGGGCAATAGGCCGCACGACGGCCGTTGCCCTGCGTTGGCCAAGGCGTGGGCACGACGGCCACACCGACGGCAAGGAAAATGCACTACGGTGCCCCTCATGGCTAGGCGGTTGGCCTTAGGCCGCACGATGGCCGTTGGCTTGCGTTGGTTAAGGCATCGGCACGATGGCTCACCGACGGCAAGAAAAACGCACGACGGTGCCCCTCATGGCTAGGCGGTTGACCTTAGGCCACACGACGGCCGTTGCCTTGCGTTGGCTAAGGCATGGGCACGACGCCACACCCACGGCAAGAAAAATGCACGACGGTGCCCCTCGTGGCTAGGCGGTTGGCCTTGGGCCGCATGACGGCCGTTGCCTTGTGTTGGCAAAGGCATGGCCACGATGCCACACCGATGGCAAGACAAACACACGACGGTGCCCCTCGTGGCTAGGCGGTGGGCCTTAGGCCGCACGACGGCCGTTGCTTGCATTGGCTAAGGCATGGGCACGACGCCACACCGATGGCAAGGAAAACGCACGACGGTGCCACTCATGGCTAGGCGGTGGACCTTAGGCCGCACGACGGCCGTTGCCTTGCATTGGCTAAGGCATGGGCACGACGGCCGCACCGACGGCAAGAAAAACGCACGACTGCCGTGGGGTTTTGTTCCCAAGGCCACGGGTAAACCTCTGGAGCCATGCTGGAAAAACGCACGACGGTGCCCCTCACGGCTAGGCGGTGGGCCTTAGGCCGCACGACGGCCGTTGCCCTGCGTTGGCCAAGGCTTCTAATAGGTATGCAACACAGGAAACCCGTGGGCGGCCAAGGCTAACGATGCTGCTCTTGCGCCAACGATTGAAGGGGAATGTGAAGGAAGACGTCACCGCACCAGCGGGGATCCGACCAGCCCAAACATGCCCACCGCTACCCACGCGCCGTCACGAACTGCACCGTCTGAGCACCCACGCCGTGCATCGACAACCCCAATCGGTCACCGATGCCAGCTTGGATGCCAAGATCATGCAACGTAAGGCACGCAGCACACACAAAAATGACGTAAACGAACGACCGCCGTGCACGACGCCCGCTCAACCGACCGACTCTTGAAATTTTGAGGCAAAGAAAGAATTTAAGTGCCCTTACATGCCCAACGATGATGTCTAACGTGTTTCTAGTACCGACGGCCTTCCTATGGCCTTGACAGGTCAAGCATCTCAACTCTCCCTGATAGTCTTGAAACTAAAAAACTCAAACCGTTAGTAGACCCACACCCTTTTCGTCTCACAAATATAGCCACCAATAGATGGCAATTTAGTGTGTATTTAACACACCTACACATGGGTGCTTGAAACAAATATAAAACAAATTTCCAAGATTGAATTGAACAAAAATAAAAACAATAAAAACAATAAAAAATAATAAAAATTTTCCAAGATTGAATTGAACAAAAATAAAAACAAAAAAAATAAAAAAAAATAAAAAATTTCCAAGATTGAATTGAACAAAAATAAAAACAAAAAAATAATAAAAAATAATAAAAAATACAAAAATATAGTTTAATTAAAAAAAAAAGCAATTTATGAATTTCAAAGACATACGGCGGTGGACATTAACGAGACTCAACATGTATGCTTAAAAAGATAAAAATAAGCGAAAACAAGGCTAGGCGGTGAGCCTTAGGCCGCATGACGGAGCATTGGCACGACACTACACCGACGACGTGAAAAACGCACGACGGTGCCCATCATGGCAAGGCGATAGGCCTTAGGCCGCACGACGGCCGTTGGCTTGCGTTGGCTAAGGCATGGGCACGACGCCACATCCACAGCAAGAAAAATGCACGACGGTGCCCCTCATGGCTAAGCGGTGCGCCTTAGGCCACACGACGACCGTTGCCTTGCGTTGGCTAAGGCAACGGCAAGAAAAACGCACGACAGTGCCCCTCATGGCTAGGTGGTAGGCCTTAGGCCACACGACGGCCATTGCCTTGCGTTGGCTAAGGCAAGGGCATGATGCCACACCGACGGCAAGAAAAACGCCCGACGGTGCCCCTCATGGCTAGGCGGTAGGCCTTAGGCCACACGACGGCCGTTGCCTTGCGTTGGCTAAGGCAAGGGCACAATGCCACACCGACGGCAAGATAAACGCACGACGGTGCCCCTCATGGCTAAGCGGTGGGCCTTAGGCCGCACGACGGCCGTTGCCCTGCGTTGGCTAAGGCATAGGCACGATGGCCACACCGACGGCAAGAAGAACGGCCGACGGTGCCCCTCATGGCTAGGCGGTTGCCCTTAGGCCGCACGATGGCCATTGCCCTGCGTTGGCTAAAGCACGGGCACGATGCTAGGCGTTTGGCCTTAGGCCGCACGACGGCCGTTGCCTAGCGTTGGCTAAGGCATGGGCACGATGCCACACCGACGGCAAATAAAACGCACGACGGTGCCCCTCATGGCTAGGCGGTGGGCCTTAGGCCGCACGACGGCCGTTGCCCTGCGTTGGCTAAGGCATGGGCACGGCGGCCACACCGACGGCAAGAAAAACGCACGACGGTGCCCCTCATGGCCAGGCGGTCGGCCATAGGCCGCATGACGGCCGTTGCCTTGCGTTGGCTAAGGCATGGGCACGATTCCACACCGATGGCAAGAAAAACACACGACGGTGCCCCTCGTGGCTAGGCGGTTGCCCTTAGGCCGCACGATGGCCATTGCCCTGCGTTGGCTAAAGCACGGGCACGATGCTAGGCGTTTGGCCTTAGGCCGCACGACGGCCGTTGCCTAGCGTTGGCTAAGGCATGGGCACGATGCCACACCGACGGCAAATAAAACGCACGACGGTGCCCCTCATGGCTAGGCGGTGGGCCTTAGGCCGCACGACGGCCGTTGCCCTGCATTGGCTTAAGCATGGGCACGACGGCCTCACCGATGGCAAGGAAAACGCACGACTGCCGTGGGGTTTTGTTCCCAAGGCAACGGGTAAACCTCTGTAGCCATGCTGGAAAAACGCACGACGGTGCCCCTCATGGCGGCCTTAGGCCGCATGACGGCCGTTGCCCGGCGTTGGCTAAGGCGTGGGCACGACGGCCACACCGACGACAAGAAAAATGCACGACGGTGCCCCTCACGGCTTGGCGGTGGGCCTTAGGACGGACGACGGCCGTTGCCTTGCATTGGCTAAGGCATGGGCACGACGGCCTCACCGACGGCAAGAAAAAAGCACAACTGCCGTGGGGTTTTGCTCCCAAGGCCACGGGTAAACCTCTGTAGCCATGCTGGGAAAATGCACGACGGTGCCCCTCACGGCTAGGAGGTGGGCAATAGGCCGCACGACGGCCGTTGCCCTGCGTTGGCCAAGGCGTGGGCACGACGGCCACACCGACGGCAAGGAAAATGCACTACGGTGCCCCTCATGGCTAGGCGGTTGGCCTTAGGCCGCACGATGGCCGTTGGCTTGCGTTGGTTAAGGCATCGGCACGATGGCTCACCGACGGCAAGAAAAACGCACGACGGTGCCCCTCATGGCTAGGCGGTTGACCTTAGGCCACACGACGGCCGTTGCCTTGCGTTGGCTAAGGCATGGGCACGACGCCACACCCACGGCAAGAAAAATGCACGACGGTGCCCCTCGTGGCTAGGCGGTTGGCCTTGGGCCGCATGACGGCCGT
>NW_027266262.1:4964540-4967040 GCF_036785885.1 Coffea arabica
CAATTTAGTGTGTATTTAACACACCTACACATGGGTGCTTGAAACAAATATAAAACAAATTTCCAAGATTGAATTGAACAAAAATAAAAACAATAAAAACAATAAAAAATAATAAAAATTTTCCAAGATTGAATTGAACAAAAATAAAAACAAAAAAAATAAAAAAAAATAAAAAATTTCCAAGATTGAATTGAACAAAAATAAAAACAAAAAAATAATAAAAAATAATAAAAAATACAAAAATATAGTTTAATTAAAAAAAAAAGCAATTTATGAATTTCAAAGACATACGGCGGTGGACATTAACGAGACTCAACATGTATGCTTAAAAAGATAAAAATAAGCGAAAACAAGGCTAGGCGGTGAGCCTTAGGCCGCATGACGGAGCATTGGCACGACACTACACCGACGACGTGAAAAACGCACGACGGTGCCCATCATGGCAAGGCGATAGGCCTTAGGCCGCACGACGGCCGTTGGCTTGCGTTGGCTAAGGCATGGGCACGACGCCACATCCACAGCAAGAAAAATGCACGACGGTGCCCCTCATGGCTAAGCGGTGCGCCTTAGGCCACACGACGACCGTTGCCTTGCGTTGGCTAAGGCAACGGCAAGAAAAACGCACGACAGTGCCCCTCATGGCTAGGTGGTAGGCCTTAGGCCACACGACGGCCATTGCCTTGCGTTGGCTAAGGCAAGGGCATGATGCCACACCGACGGCAAGAAAAACGCCCGACGGTGCCCCTCATGGCTAGGCGGTAGGCCTTAGGCCACACGACGGCCGTTGCCTTGCGTTGGCTAAGGCAAGGGCACAATGCCACACCGACGGCAAGATAAACGCACGACGGTGCCCCTCATGGCTAAGCGGTGGGCCTTAGGCCGCACGACGGCCGTTGCCCTGCGTTGGCTAAGGCATAGGCACGATGGCCACACCGACGGCAAGAAGAACGGCCGACGGTGCCCCTCATGGCTAGGCGGTTGCCCTTAGGCCGCACGATGGCCATTGCCCTGCGTTGGCTAAAGCACGGGCACGATGCTAGGCGTTTGGCCTTAGGCCGCACGACGGCCGTTGCCTAGCGTTGGCTAAGGCATGGGCACGATGCCACACCGACGGCAAATAAAACGCACGACGGTGCCCCTCATGGCTAGGCGGTGGGCCTTAGGCCGCACGACGGCCGTTGCCCTGCGTTGGCTAAGGCATGGGCACGGCGGCCACACCGACGGCAAGAAAAACGCACGACGGTGCCCCTCATGGCCAGGCGGTCGGCCATAGGCCGCATGACGGCCGTTGCCTTGCGTTGGCTAAGGCATGGGCACGATTCCACACCGATGGCAAGAAAAACACACGACGGTGCCCCTCGTGGCTAGGCGGTTGCCCTTAGGCCGCACGATGGCCATTGCCCTGCGTTGGCTAAAGCACGGGCACGATGCTAGGCGTTTGGCCTTAGGCCGCACGACGGCCGTTGCCTAGCGTTGGCTAAGGCATGGGCACGATGCCACACCGACGGCAAATAAAACGCACGACGGTGCCCCTCATGGCTAGGCGGTGGGCCTTAGGCCGCACGACGGCCGTTGCCCTGCATTGGCTTAAGCATGGGCACGACGGCCTCACCGATGGCAAGGAAAACGCACGACTGCCGTGGGGTTTTGTTCCCAAGGCAACGGGTAAACCTCTGTAGCCATGCTGGAAAAACGCACGACGGTGCCCCTCATGGCGGCCTTAGGCCGCATGACGGCCGTTGCCCGGCGTTGGCTAAGGCGTGGGCACGACGGCCACACCGACGACAAGAAAAATGCACGACGGTGCCCCTCACGGCTTGGCGGTGGGCCTTAGGACGGACGACGGCCGTTGCCTTGCATTGGCTAAGGCATGGGCACGACGGCCTCACCGACGGCAAGAAAAAAGCACAACTGCCGTGGGGTTTTGCTCCCAAGGCCACGGGTAAACCTCTGTAGCCATGCTGGGAAAATGCACGACGGTGCCCCTCACGGCTAGGAGGTGGGCAATAGGCCGCACGACGGCCGTTGCCCTGCGTTGGCCAAGGCGTGGGCACGACGGCCACACCGACGGCAAGGAAAATGCACTACGGTGCCCCTCATGGCTAGGCGGTTGGCCTTAGGCCGCACGATGGCCGTTGGCTTGCGTTGGTTAAGGCATCGGCACGATGGCTCACCGACGGCAAGAAAAACGCACGACGGTGCCCCTCATGGCTAGGCGGTTGACCTTAGGCCACACGACGGCCGTTGCCTTGCGTTGGCTAAGGCATGGGCACGACGCCACACCCACGGCAAGAAAAATGCACGACGGTGCCCCTCGTGGCTAGGCGGTTGGCCTTGGGCCGCATGACGGCCGTTGCCTTGTGTTGGCAAAGGCATGGCCACGATGCCACACCGATGGCAAGACAAACACACGACGGTGCCCCTCGTGGCTAGGCGGTGGGCCTTAGGCCGCACGACGGCCGTTGCTTGCATTGGCTAAGGCATGGGCACGACGCCACAC
>NW_027266262.1:5242040-5244540 GCF_036785885.1 Coffea arabica
GCCGTCGTGCGGCCTAAGGCCCACCGCCTAGCCACGAGGGGCACCGTCGTGTGTTTGTCTTGCCATCGGTGTGGCATCGTGGCCATGCCTTTGCCAACACAAGGCAACGGCCGTCATGCGGCCCAAGGCCAACCGCCTAGCCACGAGGGGCACCGTCGTGCATTTTTCTTGCCGTGGGTGTGGCGTCGTGCCCATGCCTTAGCCAACGCAAGGCAACGGCCGTCGTGTGGCCTAAGGTCAACCGCCTAGCCATGAGGGGCACCGTCGTGCGTTTTTCTTGCCGTCGGTGAGCCATCGTGCCGATGCCTTAACCAACGCAAGCCAACGGCCATCGTGCGGCCTAAGGCCAACCGCCTAGCCATGAGGGGCACCGTAGTGCATTTTCCTTGCCGTCGGTGTGGCCGTCGTGCCCACGCCTTGGCCAACGCAGGGCAACGGCCGTCGTGCGGCCTATTGCCCACCTCCTAGCCGTGAGGGGCACCGTCGTGCATTTTCCCAGCATGGCTACAGAGGTTTACCCGTGGCCTTGGGAGCAAAACCCCACGGCAGTTGTGCTTTTTTCTTGCCGTCGGTGAGGCCGTCGTGCCCATGCCTTAGCCAATGCAAGGCAACGGCCGTCGTCCGTCCTAAGGCCCACCGCCAAGCCGTGAGGGGCACCGTCGTGCATTTTTCTTGTCGTCGGTGTGGCCGTCGTGCCCACGCCTTAGCCAACGCCGGGCAACGGCCGTCATGCGGCCTAAGGCCGCCATGAGGGGCACCGTCGTGCGTTTTTCCAGCATGGCTACAGAGGTTTACCCGTTGCCTTGGGAACAAAACCCCACGGCAGTCGTGCGTTTTCCTTGCCATCGGTGAGGCCGTCGTGCCCATGCTTAAGCCAATGCAGGGCAACGGCCGTCGTGCGGCCTAAGGCCCACCGCCTAGCCATGAGGGGCACCGTCGTGCGTTTTATTTGCCGTCGGTGTGGCATCGTGCCCATGCCTTAGCCAACGCTAGGCAACGGCCGTCGTGCGGCCTAAGGCCAAACGCCTAGCATCGTGCCCGTGCTTTAGCCAACGCAGGGCAATGGCCATCGTGCGGCCTAAGGGCAACCGCCTAGCCACGAGGGGCACCGTCGTGTGTTTTTCTTGCCATCGGTGTGGAATCGTGCCCATGCCTTAGCCAACGCAAGGCAACGGCCGTCATGCGGCCTATGGCCGACCGCCTGGCCATGAGGGGCACCGTCGTGCGTTTTTCTTGCCGTCGGTGTGGCCGCCGTGCCCATGCCTTAGCCAACGCAGGGCAACGGCCGTCGTGCGGCCTAAGGCCCACCGCCTAGCCATGAGGGGCACCGTCGTGCGTTTTATTTGCCGTCGGTGTGGCATCGTGCCCATGCCTTAGCCAACGCTAGGCAACGGCCGTCGTGCGGCCTAAGGCCAAACGCCTAGCATCGTGCCCGTGCTTTAGCCAACGCAGGGCAATGGCCATCGTGCGGCCTAAGGGCAACCGCCTAGCCATGAGGGGCACCGTCGGCCGTTCTTCTTGCCGTCGGTGTGGCCATCGTGCCTATGCCTTAGCCAACGCAGGGCAACGGCCGTCGTGCGGCCTAAGGCCCACCGCTTAGCCATGAGGGGCACCGTCGTGCGTTTATCTTGCCGTCGGTGTGGCATTGTGCCCTTGCCTTAGCCAACGCAAGGCAACGGCCGTCGTGTGGCCTAAGGCCTACCGCCTAGCCATGAGGGGCACCGTCGGGCGTTTTTCTTGCCGTCGGTGTGGCATCATGCCCTTGCCTTAGCCAACGCAAGGCAATGGCCGTCGTGTGGCCTAAGGCCTACCACCTAGCCATGAGGGGCACTGTCGTGCGTTTTTCTTGCCGTTGCCTTAGCCAACGCAAGGCAACGGTCGTCGTGTGGCCTAAGGCGCACCGCTTAGCCATGAGGGGCACCGTCGTGCATTTTTCTTGCTGTGGATGTGGCGTCGTGCCCATGCCTTAGCCAACGCAAGCCAACGGCCGTCGTGCGGCCTAAGGCCTATCGCCTTGCCATGATGGGCACCGTCGTGCGTTTTTCACGTCGTCGGTGTAGTGTCGTGCCAATGCTCCGTCATGCGGCCTAAGGCTCACCGCCTAGCCTTGTTTTCGCTTATTTTTATCTTTTTAAGCATACATGTTGAGTCTCGTTAATGTCCACCGCCGTATGTCTTTGAAATTCATAAATTGCTTTTTTTTTTAATTAAACTATATTTTTGTATTTTTTATTATTTTTTATTATTTTTTTGTTTTTATTTTTGTTCAATTCAATCTTGGAAATTTTTTATTTTTTTTTATTTTTTTTGTTTTTATTTTTGTTCAATTCAATCTTGGAAAATTTTTATTATTTTTTATTGTTTTTATTGTTTTTATTTTTGTTCAATTCAATCTTGGAAATTTGTTTTATATTTGTTTCAAGCACCCATGTGTAGGTGTGTTAAATACACACTAAATTGCCATCTATTGGTGGCTATATTTGTGAGACGAAAAGGGTGT
>NW_027266262.1:5329540-5332040 GCF_036785885.1 Coffea arabica
GGCCGTCGTGCGGCCTAAGGCCCACCGCCTAGCCACGAGGGGCACCGTCGTGTGTTTGTCTTGCCATCGGTGTGGCATCGTGGCCATGCCTTTGCCAACACAAGGCAACGGCCGTCATGCGGCCCAAGGCCAACCGCCTAGCCACGAGGGGCACCGTCGTGCATTTTTCTTGCCGTGGGTGTGGCGTCGTGCCCATGCCTTAGCCAACGCAAGGCAACGGCCGTCGTGTGGCCTAAGGTCAACCGCCTAGCCATGAGGGGCACCGTCGTGCGTTTTTCTTGCCGTCGGTGAGCCATCGTGCCGATGCCTTAACCAACGCAAGCCAACGGCCATCGTGCGGCCTAAGGCCAACCGCCTAGCCATGAGGGGCACCGTAGTGCATTTTCCTTGCCGTCGGTGTGGCCGTCGTGCCCACGCCTTGGCCAACGCAGGGCAACGGCCGTCGTGCGGCCTATTGCCCACCTCCTAGCCGTGAGGGGCACCGTCGTGCATTTTCCCAGCATGGCTACAGAGGTTTACCCGTGGCCTTGGGAGCAAAACCCCACGGCAGTTGTGCTTTTTTCTTGCCGTCGGTGAGGCCGTCGTGCCCATGCCTTAGCCAATGCAAGGCAACGGCCGTCGTCCGTCCTAAGGCCCACCGCCAAGCCGTGAGGGGCACCGTCGTGCATTTTTCTTGTCGTCGGTGTGGCCGTCGTGCCCACGCCTTAGCCAACGCCGGGCAACGGCCGTCATGCGGCCTAAGGCCGCCATGAGGGGCACCGTCGTGCGTTTTTCCAGCATGGCTACAGAGGTTTACCCGTTGCCTTGGGAACAAAACCCCACGGCAGTCGTGCGTTTTCCTTGCCATCGGTGAGGCCGTCGTGCCCATGCTTAAGCCAATGCAGGGCAACGGCCGTCGTGCGGCCTAAGGCCCACCGCCTAGCCATGAGGGGCACCGTCGTGCGTTTTATTTGCCGTCGGTGTGGCATCGTGCCCATGCCTTAGCCAACGCTAGGCAACGGCCGTCGTGCGGCCTAAGGCCAAACGCCTAGCATCGTGCCCGTGCTTTAGCCAACGCAGGGCAATGGCCATCGTGCGGCCTAAGGGCAACCGCCTAGCCACGAGGGGCACCGTCGTGTGTTTTTCTTGCCATCGGTGTGGAATCGTGCCCATGCCTTAGCCAACGCAAGGCAACGGCCGTCATGCGGCCTATGGCCGACCGCCTGGCCATGAGGGGCACCGTCGTGCGTTTTTCTTGCCGTCGGTGTGGCCGCCGTGCCCATGCCTTAGCCAACGCAGGGCAACGGCCGTCGTGCGGCCTAAGGCCCACCGCCTAGCCATGAGGGGCACCGTCGTGCGTTTTATTTGCCGTCGGTGTGGCATCGTGCCCATGCCTTAGCCAACGCTAGGCAACGGCCGTCGTGCGGCCTAAGGCCAAACGCCTAGCATCGTGCCCGTGCTTTAGCCAACGCAGGGCAATGGCCATCGTGCGGCCTAAGGGCAACCGCCTAGCCATGAGGGGCACCGTCGGCCGTTCTTCTTGCCGTCGGTGTGGCCATCGTGCCTATGCCTTAGCCAACGCAGGGCAACGGCCGTCGTGCGGCCTAAGGCCCACCGCTTAGCCATGAGGGGCACCGTCGTGCGTTTATCTTGCCGTCGGTGTGGCATTGTGCCCTTGCCTTAGCCAACGCAAGGCAACGGCCGTCGTGTGGCCTAAGGCCTACCGCCTAGCCATGAGGGGCACCGTCGGGCGTTTTTCTTGCCGTCGGTGTGGCATCATGCCCTTGCCTTAGCCAACGCAAGGCAATGGCCGTCGTGTGGCCTAAGGCCTACCACCTAGCCATGAGGGGCACTGTCGTGCGTTTTTCTTGCCGTTGCCTTAGCCAACGCAAGGCAACGGTCGTCGTGTGGCCTAAGGCGCACCGCTTAGCCATGAGGGGCACCGTCGTGCATTTTTCTTGCTGTGGATGTGGCGTCGTGCCCATGCCTTAGCCAACGCAAGCCAACGGCCGTCGTGCGGCCTAAGGCCTATCGCCTTGCCATGATGGGCACCGTCGTGCGTTTTTCACGTCGTCGGTGTAGTGTCGTGCCAATGCTCCGTCATGCGGCCTAAGGCTCACCGCCTAGCCTTGTTTTCGCTTATTTTTATCTTTTTAAGCATACATGTTGAGTCTCGTTAATGTCCACCGCCGTATGTCTTTGAAATTCATAAATTGCTTTTTTTTTTAATTAAACTATATTTTTGTATTTTTTATTATTTTTTATTATTTTTTTGTTTTTATTTTTGTTCAATTCAATCTTGGAAATTTTTTATTTTTTTTTATTTTTTTTGTTTTTATTTTTGTTCAATTCAATCTTGGAAAATTTTTATTATTTTTTATTGTTTTTATTGTTTTTATTTTTGTTCAATTCAATCTTGGAAATTTGTTTTATATTTGTTTCAAGCACCCATGTGTAGGTGTGTTAAATACACACTAAATTGCCATCTATTGGTGGCTATATTTGTGAGACGAAAAGGGTG
>NW_027266262.1:5459540-5462040 GCF_036785885.1 Coffea arabica
GCGTTTTTCTTGCCGTCGGTGAGCCATCGTGCCGATGCCTTAACCAACGCAAGCCAACGGCCATCGTGCGGCCTAAGGCCAACCGCCTAGCCATGAGGGGCACCGTAGTGCATTTTCCTTGCCGTCGGTGTGGCCGTCGTGCCCACGCCTTGGCCAACGCAGGGCAACGGCCGTCGTGCGGCCTATTGCCCACCTCCTAGCCGTGAGGGGCACCGTCGTGCATTTTCCCAGCATGGCTACAGAGGTTTACCCGTGGCCTTGGGAGCAAAACCCCACGGCAGTTGTGCTTTTTTCTTGCCGTCGGTGAGGCCGTCGTGCCCATGCCTTAGCCAATGCAAGGCAACGGCCGTCGTCCGTCCTAAGGCCCACCGCCAAGCCGTGAGGGGCACCGTCGTGCATTTTTCTTGTCGTCGGTGTGGCCGTCGTGCCCACGCCTTAGCCAACGCCGGGCAACGGCCGTCATGCGGCCTAAGGCCGCCATGAGGGGCACCGTCGTGCGTTTTTCCAGCATGGCTACAGAGGTTTACCCGTTGCCTTGGGAACAAAACCCCACGGCAGTCGTGCGTTTTCCTTGCCATCGGTGAGGCCGTCGTGCCCATGCTTAAGCCAATGCAAGGCAACGGCCGTCGTGCGGCCTAAGGTCTACCGCCTAGCCATGAGGGGCACCGTCGTGTGTTTAACTTGCCGTCGGTGTGGCATCGTGCCCATGCCTTAGCCAACACAAGGCAACGGCCGTCGTGCGGCCCAAGGCCCACCGCCTAGCCACGAGGGGCACCGTCGTGTGTTTTTCTTGCCATCGGTGTGGAATCGTGGCCATGCCTTAGCCAACGCAAGGCAACGGCCGTCATGCGGCCTATGGCCGACCGCCTGGCCATGAGGGGCACCGTCGTGCGTTTTTCTTGCCGTCGGTGTGGCCGCCGTGCCCATGCCTTAGCCAACGCAGGGCAACGGCCGTCGTGCGGCCTAAGGCCCACCGCCTAGCCATGAGGGGCACCGTCGTGCGTTTTATTTGCCGTCGGTGTGGCATCGTGCCCATGCCTTAGCCAACGCTAGGCAACGGCCGTCGTGCGGCCTAAGGCCAAACGCCTAGCCATGAGGGGCACCGTAGTGCATTTTCCTTGCCGTCGGTGTGGCCGTCGTGCCCACGCCTTGGCCAACGCAGGGCAACGGCCGTCGTGCGGCCTATTGCCCACCTCCTAGCCGTGAGGGGCACCGTCGTGCATTTTCCCAGCATGGCTACAGAGGTTTACCCGTGGCCTTGGGAGCAAAACCCCACGGCAGTTGTGCTTTTTTCTTGCCGTCGGTGAGGCCGTCGTGCCCATGCCTTAGCCAATGCAAGGCAACGGCCGTCGTCCGTCCTAAGGCCCACCGCCAAGCCGTGAGGGGCACCGTCGTGCATTTTTCTTGTCGTCGGTGTGGCCGTCGTGCCCACGCCTTAGCCAACGCCGGGCAACGGCCGTCATGCGGCCTAAGGCCGCCATGAGGGGCACCGTCGTGCGTTTTTCCAGCATGGCTACAGAGGTTTACCCGTTGCCTTGGGAACAAAACCCCACGGCAGTCGTGCGTTTTCCTTGCCATCGGTGAGGCCGTCGTGCCCATGCTTAAGCCAATGCAAGGCAACGGCCGTCGTGCGGCCTAAGGTCTACCGCCTAGCCATGAGGGGCACCGTCGTGTGTTTAACTTGCCGTCGGTGTGGCATCGTGCCCATGCCTTAGCCAACACAAGGCAACGGCCGTCGTGCGGCCCAAGGCCCACCGCCTAGCCACGAGGGGCACCGTCGTGTGTTTTTCTTGCCATCGGTGTGGAATCGTGGCCATGCCTTAGCCAACGCAAGGCAACGGCCGTCATGCGGCCTATGGCCGACCGCCTGGCCATGAGGGGCACCGTCGTGCGTTTTTCTTGCCGTCGGTGTGGCCGCCGTGCCCATGCCTTAGCCAACGCAGGGCAACGGCCGTCGTGCGGCCTAAGGCCCACCGCCTAGCCATGAGGGGCACCGTCGTGCGTTTTATTTGCCGTCGGTGTGGCATCGTGCCCATGCCTTAGCCAACGCTAGGCAACGGCCGTCGTGCGGCCTAAGGCCAAACGCCTAGCATCGTGCCCGTGCTTTAGCCAACGCAGGGCAATGGCCATCGTGCGGCCTAAGGGCAACCGCCTAGCCATGAGGGGCACCGTCGGCCGTTCTTCTTGCCGTCGGTGTGGCCATCGTGCCTATGCCTTAGCCAACGCAGGGCAACGGCCGTCGTGCGGCCTAAGGCCCACCGCTTAGCCATGAGGGGCACCGTCGTGCGTTTATCTTGCCGTCGGTGTGGCATTGTGCCCTTGCCTTAGCCAACGCAAGGCAACGGCCGTCGTGTGGCCTAAGGCCTACCGCCTAGCCATGAGGGGCACCGTCGGGCGTTTTTCTTGCCGTCGGTGTGGCATCATGCCCTTGCCTTAGCCAACGCAAGGCAATGGCCGTCGTGTGGCCTAAGGCCTACCACCTAGCCATGAGGGGCACTGT
>NW_027266262.1:5532040-5534540 GCF_036785885.1 Coffea arabica
GCTTGAAACAAATATAAAACAAATTTCCAAGATTGAATTGAACAAAAATAAAAACAATAAAAACAATAAAAAATAATAAAAATTTTCCAAGATTGAATTGAACAAAAATAAAAACAAAAAAAATAAAAAAAAATAAAAAATTTCC
This sequence comes from Coffea arabica, assembly GCF_036785885.1. Taxonomy (NCBI): domain Eukaryota; kingdom Viridiplantae; phylum Streptophyta; class Magnoliopsida; order Gentianales; family Rubiaceae; genus Coffea; species Coffea arabica. The sequence goes on from NW_027266262.1 coordinate 5,532,186, forward strand.
AAGATTGAATTGAACAAAAATAAAAACAAAAAAATAATAAAAAATAATAAAAAATACAAAAATATAGTTTAATTAAAAAAAAAAGCAATTTATGAATTTCAAAGACATACGGCGGTGGACATTAACGAGACTCAACATGTATGCTTAAAAAGATAAAAATAAGCGAAAACAAGGCTAGGCGGTGAGCCTTAGGCCGCATGACGGAGCATTGGCACGACACTACACCGACGACGTGAAAAACGCACGACGGTGCCCATCATGGCAAGGCGATAGGCCTTAGGCCGCACGACGGCCGTTGGCTTGCGTTGGCTAAGGCATGGGCACGACGCCACATCCACAGCAAGAAAAATGCACGACGGTGCCCCTCATGGCTAAGCGGTGCGCCTTAGGCCACACGACGACCGTTGCCTTGCGTTGGCTAAGGCAACGGCAAGAAAAACGCACGACAGTGCCCCTCATGGCTAGGTGGTAGGCCTTAGGCCACACGACGGCCATTGCCTTGCGTTGGCTAAGGCAAGGGCATGATGCCACACCGACGGCAAGAAAAACGCCCGACGGTGCCCCTCATGGCTAGGCGGTAGGCCTTAGGCCACACGACGGCCGTTGCCTTGCGTTGGCTAAGGCAAGGGCACAATGCCACACCGACGGCAAGATAAACGCACGACGGTGCCCCTCATGGCTAAGCGGTGGGCCTTAGGCCGCACGACGGCCGTTGCCCTGCGTTGGCTAAGGCATAGGCACGATGGCCACACCGACGGCAAGAAGAACGGCCGACGGTGCCCCTCATGGCTAGGCGGTTGCCCTTAGGCCGCACGATGGCCATTGCCCTGCGTTGGCTAAAGCACGGGCACGATGCTAGGCGTTTGGCCTTAGGCCGCACGACGGCCGTTGCCTAGCGTTGGCTAAGGCATGGGCACGATGCCACACCGACGGCAAATAAAACGCACGACGGTGCCCCTCATGGCTAGGCGGTGGGCCTTAGGCCGCACGACGGCCGTTGCCCTGCGTTGGCTAAGGCATGGGCACGGCGGCCACACCGACGGCAAGAAAAACGCACGACGGTGCCCCTCATGGCCAGGCGGTCGGCCATAGGCCGCATGACGGCCGTTGCCTTGCGTTGGCTAAGGCATGGCCACGATTCCACACCGATGGCAAGAAAAACACACGACGGTGCCCCTCGTGGCTAGGCGGTGGGCCTTGGGCCGCACGACGGCCGTTGCCTTGTGTTGGCTAAGGCATGGGCACGATGCCACACCGACGGCAAGTTAAACACACGACGGTGCCCCTCATGGCTAGGCGGTAGACCTTAGGCCGCACGACGGCCGTTGCCTTGCATTGGCTTAAGCATGGGCACGACGGCCTCACCGATGGCAAGGAAAACGCACGACTGCCGTGGGGTTTTGTTCCCAAGGCAACGGGTAAACCTCTGTAGCCATGCTGGAAAAACGCACGACGGTGCCCCTCATGGCGGCCTTAGGCCGCATGACGGCCGTTGCCCGGCGTTGGCTAAGGCGTGGGCACGACGGCCACACCGACGACAAGAAAAATGCACGACGGTGCCCCTCACGGCTTGGCGGTGGGCCTTAGGACGGACGACGGCCGTTGCCTTGCATTGGCTAAGGCATGGGCACGACGGCCTCACCGACGGCAAGAAAAAAGCACAACTGCCGTGGGGTTTTGCTCCCAAGGCCACGGGTAAACCTCTGTAGCCATGCTGGGAAAATGCACGACGGTGCCCCTCACGGCTAGGAGGTGGGCAATAGGCCGCACGACGGCCGTTGCCCTGCGTTGGCCAAGGCGTGGGCACGACGGCCACACCGACGGCAAGGAAAATGCACTACGGTGCCCCTCATGGCTAGGCGTTTGGCCTTAGGCCGCACGACGGCCGTTGCCTAGCGTTGGCTAAGGCATGGGCACGATGCCACACCGACGGCAAATAAAACGCACGACGGTGCCCCTCATGGCTAGGCGGTGGGCCTTAGGCCGCACGACGGCCGTTGCCCTGCGTTGGCTAAGGCATGGGCACGGCGGCCACACCGACGGCAAGAAAAACGCACGACGGTGCCCCTCATGGCCAGGCGGTCGGCCATAGGCCGCATGACGGCCGTTGCCTTGCGTTGGCTAAGGCATGGCCACGATTCCACACCGATGGCAAGAAAAACACACGACGGTGCCCCTCGTGGCTAGGCGGTGGGCCTTGGGCCGCACGACGGCCGTTGCCTTGTGTTGGCTAAGGCATGGGCACGATGCCACACCGACGGCAAGTTAAACACACGACGGTGCCCCTCATGGCTAGGCGGTAGACCTTAGGCCGCACGACGGCCGTTGCCTTGCATTGGCTTAAGCATGGGCACG
>NW_027266262.1:5589540-5592040 GCF_036785885.1 Coffea arabica
AACTCTCCCTGATAGTCTTGAAACTAAAAAACTCAAACCGTTAGTAGACCCACACCCTTTTCGTCTCACAAATATAGCCACCAATAGATGGCAATTTAGTGTGTATTTAACACACCTACACATGGGTGCTTGAAACAAATATAAAACAAATTTCCAAGATTGAATTGAACAAAAATAAAAACAATAAAAACAATAAAAAATAATAAAAATTTTCCAAGATTGAATTGAACAAAAATAAAAACAAAAAAAATAAAAAAAAATAAAAAATTTCCAAGATTGAATTGAACAAAAATAAAAACAAAAAAATAATAAAAAATAATAAAAAATACAAAAATATAGTTTAATTAAAAAAAAAAGCAATTTATGAATTTCAAAGACATACGGCGGTGGACATTAACGAGACTCAACATGTATGCTTAAAAAGATAAAAATAAGCGAAAACAAGGCTAGGCGGTGAGCCTTAGGCCGCATGACGGAGCATTGGCACGACACTACACCGACGACGTGAAAAACGCACGACGGTGCCCATCATGGCAAGGCGATAGGCCTTAGGCCGCACGACGGCCGTTGGCTTGCGTTGGCTAAGGCATGGGCACGACGCCACATCCACAGCAAGAAAAATGCACGACGGTGCCCCTCATGGCTAAGCGGTGCGCCTTAGGCCACACGACGACCGTTGCCTTGCGTTGGCTAAGGCAACGGCAAGAAAAACGCACGACAGTGCCCCTCATGGCTAGGTGGTAGGCCTTAGGCCACACGACGGCCATTGCCTTGCGTTGGCTAAGGCAAGGGCATGATGCCACACCGACGGCAAGAAAAACGCCCGACGGTGCCCCTCATGGCTAGGCGGTAGGCCTTAGGCCACACGACGGCCGTTGCCTTGCGTTGGCTAAGGCAAGGGCACAATGCCACACCGACGGCAAGATAAACGCACGACGGTGCCCCTCATGGCTAAGCGGTGGGCCTTAGGCCGCACGACGGCCGTTGCCCTGCGTTGGCTAAGGCATAGGCACGATGGCCACACCGACGGCAAGAAGAACGGCCGACGGTGCCCCTCATGGCTAGGCGGTTGCCCTTAGGCCGCACGATGGCCATTGCCCTGCGTTGGCTAAAGCACGGGCACGATGCTAGGCGTTTGGCCTTAGGCCGCACGACGGCCGTTGCCTAGCGTTGGCTAAGGCATGGGCACGATGCCACACCGACGGCAAATAAAACGCACGACGGTGCCCCTCATGGCTAGGCGGTGGGCCTTAGGCCGCACGACGGCCGTTGCCCTGCGTTGGCTAAGGCATGGGCACGGCGGCCACACCGACGGCAAGAAAAACGCACGACGGTGCCCCTCATGGCCAGGCGGTCGGCCATAGGCCGCATGACGGCCGTTGCCTTGCGTTGGCTAAGGCATGGCCACGATTCCACACCGATGGCAAGAAAAACACACGACGGTGCCCCTCGTGGCTAGGCGGTGGGCCTTGGGCCGCACGACGGCCGTTGCCTTGTGTTGGCTAAGGCATGGGCACGATGCCACACCGACGGCAAGTTAAACACACGACGGTGCCCCTCATGGCTAGGCGGTAGACCTTAGGCCGCACGACGGCCGTTGCCTTGCATTGGCTTAAGCATGGGCACGACGGCCTCACCGATGGCAAGGAAAACGCACGACTGCCGTGGGGTTTTGTTCCCAAGGCAACGGGTAAACCTCTGTAGCCATGCTGGAAAAACGCACGACGGTGCCCCTCATGGCGGCCTTAGGCCGCATGACGGCCGTTGCCCGGCGTTGGCTAAGGCGTGGGCACGACGGCCACACCGACGACAAGAAAAATGCACGACGGTGCCCCTCACGGCTTGGCGGTGGGCCTTAGGACGGACGACGGCCGTTGCCTTGCATTGGCTAAGGCATGGGCACGACGGCCTCACCGACGGCAAGAAAAAAGCACAACTGCCGTGGGGTTTTGCTCCCAAGGCCACGGGTAAACCTCTGTAGCCATGCTGGGAAAAGGCACGACGGTGCCCCTCACGGCTAGGAGGTGGGCAATAGGCCGCACGACGGCCGTTGCCCTGCGTTGGCCAAGGCGTGGGCACGACGGCCACACCGACGGCAAGGAAAATGCACTACGGTGCCCCTCATGGCTAGGCGTTTGGCCTTAGGCCGCACGACGGCCGTTGCCTAGCGTTGGCTAAGGCATGGGCACGATGCCACACCGACGGCAAATAAAACGCACGACGGTGCCCCTCATGGCTAGGCGGTGGGCCTTAGGCCGCACGACGGCCGTTGCCCTGCGTTGGCTAAGGCATGGGCACGGCGGCCACACCGACGGCAAGAAAAACGCACGACGGTGCCCCTCATGGCCAGGCGGTCGGCCATAGGCCGCATGACGGCCGTTGCCTTGCGTTGGCTAAGGCATGGCCACGATTCCACACCGATGGCAAGAAAAACACACGACGGTGCCCCTCGTGGCTAGGCGGTGGGCCTTGGGCCGCACGACGGCCGTTGCCTTGTGTT
>NW_027266262.1:5819540-5822040 GCF_036785885.1 Coffea arabica
TTGAGGCAAAGAAAGAATTTAAGTGCCCTTACATGCCCAACGATGATGTCTAACGTGTTTCTAGTACCGACGGCCTTCCTATGGCCTTGACAGGTCAAGCATCTCAACTCTCCCTGATAGTCTTGAAACTAAAAAACTCAAACCGTTAGTAGACCCACACCCTTTTCGTCTCACAAATATAGCCACCAATAGATGGCAATTTAGTGTGTATTTAACACACCTACACATGGGTGCTTGAAACAAATATAAAACAAATTTCCAAGATTGAATTGAACAAAAATAAAAACAATAAAAACAATAAAAAATAATAAAAATTTTCCAAGATTGAATTGAACAAAAATAAAAACAAAAAAAATAAAAAAAAATAAAAAATTTCCAAGATTGAATTGAACAAAAATAAAAACAAAAAAATAATAAAAAATAATAAAAAATACAAAAATATAGTTTAATTAAAAAAAAAAGCAATTTATGAATTTCAAAGACATACGGCGGTGGACATTAACGAGACTCAACATGTATGCTTAAAAAGATAAAAATAAGCGAAAACAAGGCTAGGCGGTGAGCCTTAGGCCGCATGACGGAGCATTGGCACGACACTACACCGACGACGTGAAAAACGCACGACGGTGCCCATCATGGCAAGGCGATAGGCCTTAGGCCGCACGACGGCCGTTGGCTTGCGTTGGCTAAGGCATGGGCACGACGCCACATCCACAGCAAGAAAAATGCACGACGGTGCCCCTCATGGCTAAGCGGTGCGCCTTAGGCCACACGACGACCGTTGCCTTGCGTTGGCTAAGGCAACGGCAAGAAAAACGCACGACAGTGCCCCTCATGGCTAGGTGGTAGGCCTTAGGCCACACGACGGCCATTGCCTTGCGTTGGCTAAGGCAAGGGCATGATGCCACACCGACGGCAAGAAAAACGCCCGACGGTGCCCCTCATGGCTAGGCGGTAGGCCTTAGGCCACACGACGGCCGTTGCCTTGCGTTGGCTAAGGCAAGGGCACAATGCCACACCGACGGCAAGATAAACGCACGACGGTGCCCCTCATGGCTAAGCGGTGGGCCTTAGGCCGCACGACGGCCGTTGCCCTGCGTTGGCTAAGGCATAGGCACGATGGCCACACCGACGGCAAGAAGAACGGCCGACGGTGCCCCTCATGGCTAGGCGGTTGCCCTTAGGCCGCACGATGGCCATTGCCCTGCGTTGGCTAAAGCACGGGCACGATGCTAGGCGTTTGGCCTTAGGCCGCACGACGGCCGTTGCCTAGCGTTGGCTAAGGCATGGGCACGATGCCACACCGACGGCAAATAAAACGCACGACGGTGCCCCTCATGGCTAGGCGGTGGGCCTTAGGCCGCACGACGGCCGTTGCCCTGCGTTGGCTAAGGCATGGGCACGGCGGCCACACCGACGGCAAGAAAAACGCACGACGGTGCCCCTCATGGCCAGGCGGTCGGCCATAGGCCGCATGACGGCCGTTGCCTTGCGTTGGCTAAGGCATGGGCACGATTCCACACCGATGGCAAGAAAAACACACGACGGTGCCCCTCGTGGCTAGGCGGTTGCCCTTAGGCCGCACGATGGCCATTGCCCTGCGTTGGCTAAAGCACGGGCACGATGCTAGGCGTTTGGCCTTAGGCCGCACGACGGCCGTTGCCTAGCGTTGGCTAAGGCATGGGCACGATGCCACACCGACGGCAAATAAAACGCACGACGGTGCCCCTCATGGCTAGGCGGTGGGCCTTAGGCCGCACGACGGCCGTTGCCCTGCATTGGCTTAAGCATGGGCACGACGGCCTCACCGATGGCAAGGAAAACGCACGACTGCCGTGGGGTTTTGTTCCCAAGGCAACGGGTAAACCTCTGTAGCCATGCTGGAAAAACGCACGACGGTGCCCCTCATGGCGGCCTTAGGCCGCATGACGGCCGTTGCCCGGCGTTGGCTAAGGCGTGGGCACGACGGCCACACCGACGACAAGAAAAATGCACGACGGTGCCCCTCACGGCTTGGCGGTGGGCCTTAGGACGGACGACGGCCGTTGCCTTGCATTGGCTAAGGCATGGGCACGACGGCCTCACCGACGGCAAGAAAAAAGCACAACTGCCGTGGGGTTTTGCTCCCAAGGCCACGGGTAAACCTCTGTAGCCATGCTGGGAAAATGCACGACGGTGCCCCTCACGGCTAGGAGGTGGGCAATAGGCCGCACGACGGCCGTTGCCCTGCGTTGGCCAAGGCGTGGGCACGACGGCCACACCGACGGCAAGGAAAATGCACTACGGTGCCCCTCATGGCTAGGCGGTTGGCCTTAGGCCGCACGATGGCCGTTGGCTTGCGTTGGTTAAGGCATCGGCACGATGGCTCACCGACGGCAAGAAAAACGCACGACGGTGCCCCTCATGGCTAGGCGGTTGACCTTAGGCCACACGACGGCCGTTGCCTTGCGTTGGCTAAGGCATGGGCACGACGCCACACCCACGGCAAGAAAAATGCACG
>NW_027266262.1:5829540-5832040 GCF_036785885.1 Coffea arabica
TAGTAGACCCACACCCTTTTCGTCTCACAAATATAGCCACCAATAGATGGCAATTTAGTGTGTATTTAACACACCTACACATGGGTGCTTGAAACAAATATAAAACAAATTTCCAAGATTGAATTGAACAAAAATAAAAACAATAAAAACAATAAAAAATAATAAAAATTTTCCAAGATTGAATTGAACAAAAATAAAAACAAAAAAAATAAAAAAAAATAAAAAATTTCCAAGATTGAATTGAACAAAAATAAAAACAAAAAAATAATAAAAAATAATAAAAAATACAAAAATATAGTTTAATTAAAAAAAAAAGCAATTTATGAATTTCAAAGACATACGGCGGTGGACATTAACGAGACTCAACATGTATGCTTAAAAAGATAAAAATAAGCGAAAACAAGGCTAGGCGGTGAGCCTTAGGCCGCATGACGGAGCATTGGCACGACACTACACCGACGACGTGAAAAACGCACGACGGTGCCCATCATGGCAAGGCGATAGGCCTTAGGCCGCACGACGGCCGTTGGCTTGCGTTGGCTAAGGCATGGGCACGACGCCACATCCACAGCAAGAAAAATGCACGACGGTGCCCCTCATGGCTAAGCGGTGCGCCTTAGGCCACACGACGACCGTTGCCTTGCGTTGGCTAAGGCAACGGCAAGAAAAACGCACGACAGTGCCCCTCATGGCTAGGTGGTAGGCCTTAGGCCACACGACGGCCATTGCCTTGCGTTGGCTAAGGCAAGGGCATGATGCCACACCGACGGCAAGAAAAACGCCCGACGGTGCCCCTCATGGCTAGGCGGTAGGCCTTAGGCCACACGACGGCCGTTGCCTTGCGTTGGCTAAGGCAAGGGCACAATGCCACACCGACGGCAAGATAAACGCACGACGGTGCCCCTCATGGCTAAGCGGTGGGCCTTAGGCCGCACGACGGCCGTTGCCCTGCGTTGGCTAAGGCATAGGCACGATGGCCACACCGACGGCAAGAAGAACGGCCGACGGTGCCCCTCATGGCTAGGCGGTTGCCCTTAGGCCGCACGATGGCCATTGCCCTGCGTTGGCTAAAGCACGGGCACGATGCTAGGCGTTTGGCCTTAGGCCGCACGACGGCCGTTGCCTAGCGTTGGCTAAGGCATGGGCACGATGCCACACCGACGGCAAATAAAACGCACGACGGTGCCCCTCATGGCTAGGCGGTGGGCCTTAGGCCGCACGACGGCCGTTGCCCTGCGTTGGCTAAGGCATGGGCACGGCGGCCACACCGACGGCAAGAAAAACGCACGACGGTGCCCCTCATGGCCAGGCGGTCGGCCATAGGCCGCATGACGGCCGTTGCCTTGCGTTGGCTAAGGCATGGGCACGATTCCACACCGATGGCAAGAAAAACACACGACGGTGCCCCTCGTGGCTAGGCGGTTGCCCTTAGGCCGCACGATGGCCATTGCCCTGCGTTGGCTAAAGCACGGGCACGATGCTAGGCGTTTGGCCTTAGGCCGCACGACGGCCGTTGCCTAGCGTTGGCTAAGGCATGGGCACGATGCCACACCGACGGCAAATAAAACGCACGACGGTGCCCCTCATGGCTAGGCGGTGGGCCTTAGGCCGCACGACGGCCGTTGCCCTGCATTGGCTTAAGCATGGGCACGACGGCCTCACCGATGGCAAGGAAAACGCACGACTGCCGTGGGGTTTTGTTCCCAAGGCAACGGGTAAACCTCTGTAGCCATGCTGGAAAAACGCACGACGGTGCCCCTCATGGCGGCCTTAGGCCGCATGACGGCCGTTGCCCGGCGTTGGCTAAGGCGTGGGCACGACGGCCACACCGACGACAAGAAAAATGCACGACGGTGCCCCTCACGGCTTGGCGGTGGGCCTTAGGACGGACGACGGCCGTTGCCTTGCATTGGCTAAGGCATGGGCACGACGGCCTCACCGACGGCAAGAAAAAAGCACAACTGCCGTGGGGTTTTGCTCCCAAGGCCACGGGTAAACCTCTGTAGCCATGCTGGGAAAATGCACGACGGTGCCCCTCACGGCTAGGAGGTGGGCAATAGGCCGCACGACGGCCGTTGCCCTGCGTTGGCCAAGGCGTGGGCACGACGGCCACACCGACGGCAAGGAAAATGCACTACGGTGCCCCTCATGGCTAGGCGGTTGGCCTTAGGCCGCACGATGGCCGTTGGCTTGCGTTGGTTAAGGCATCGGCACGATGGCTCACCGACGGCAAGAAAAACGCACGACGGTGCCCCTCATGGCTAGGCGGTTGACCTTAGGCCACACGACGGCCGTTGCCTTGCGTTGGCTAAGGCATGGGCACGACGCCACACCCACGGCAAGAAAAATGCACGACGGTGCCCCTCGTGGCTAGGCGGTTGGCCTTGGGCCGCATGACGGCCGTTGCCTTGTGTTGGCAAAGGCATGGCCACGATGCCACACCGATGGCAAGACAAACACACGACGGTGCCCCTCGTGGCTAGGCGGTGGGCCTTAGGCC
>NW_027266262.1:5847040-5849540 GCF_036785885.1 Coffea arabica
TAGCCACCAATAGATGGCAATTTAGTGTGTATTTAACACACCTACACATGGGTGCTTGAAACAAATATAAAACAAATTTCCAAGATTGAATTGAACAAAAATAAAAACAATAAAAACAATAAAAAATAATAAAAATTTTCCAAGATTGAATTGAACAAAAATAAAAACAAAAAAAATAAAAAAAAATAAAAAATTTCCAAGATTGAATTGAACAAAAATAAAAACAAAAAAATAATAAAAAATAATAAAAAATACAAAAATATAGTTTAATTAAAAAAAAAAGCAATTTATGAATTTCAAAGACATACGGCGGTGGACATTAACGAGACTCAACATGTATGCTTAAAAAGATAAAAATAAGCGAAAACAAGGCTAGGCGGTGAGCCTTAGGCCGCATGACGGAGCATTGGCACGACACTACACCGACGACGTGAAAAACGCACGACGGTGCCCATCATGGCAAGGCGATAGGCCTTAGGCCGCACGACGGCCGTTGGCTTGCGTTGGCTAAGGCATGGGCACGACGCCACATCCACAGCAAGAAAAATGCACGACGGTGCCCCTCATGGCTAAGCGGTGCGCCTTAGGCCACACGACGACCGTTGCCTTGCGTTGGCTAAGGCAACGGCAAGAAAAACGCACGACAGTGCCCCTCATGGCTAGGTGGTAGGCCTTAGGCCACACGACGGCCATTGCCTTGCGTTGGCTAAGGCAAGGGCATGATGCCACACCGACGGCAAGAAAAACGCCCGACGGTGCCCCTCATGGCTAGGCGGTAGGCCTTAGGCCACACGACGGCCGTTGCCTTGCGTTGGCTAAGGCAAGGGCACAATGCCACACCGACGGCAAGATAAACGCACGACGGTGCCCCTCATGGCTAAGCGGTGGGCCTTAGGCCGCACGACGGCCGTTGCCCTGCGTTGGCTAAGGCATAGGCACGATGGCCACACCGACGGCAAGAAGAACGGCCGACGGTGCCCCTCATGGCTAGGCGGTTGCCCTTAGGCCGCACGATGGCCATTGCCCTGCGTTGGCTAAAGCACGGGCACGATGCTAGGCGTTTGGCCTTAGGCCGCACGACGGCCGTTGCCTAGCGTTGGCTAAGGCATGGGCACGATGCCACACCGACGGCAAATAAAACGCACGACGGTGCCCCTCATGGCTAGGCGGTGGGCCTTAGGCCGCACGACGGCCGTTGCCCTGCGTTGGCTAAGGCATGGGCACGGCGGCCACACCGACGGCAAGAAAAACGCACGACGGTGCCCCTCATGGCCAGGCGGTCGGCCATAGGCCGCATGACGGCCGTTGCCTTGCGTTGGCTAAGGCATGGGCACGATTCCACACCGATGGCAAGAAAAACACACGACGGTGCCCCTCGTGGCTAGGCGGTTGCCCTTAGGCCGCACGATGGCCATTGCCCTGCGTTGGCTAAAGCACGGGCACGATGCTAGGCGTTTGGCCTTAGGCCGCACGACGGCCGTTGCCTAGCGTTGGCTAAGGCATGGGCACGATGCCACACCGACGGCAAATAAAACGCACGACGGTGCCCCTCATGGCTAGGCGGTGGGCCTTAGGCCGCACGACGGCCGTTGCCCTGCATTGGCTTAAGCATGGGCACGACGGCCTCACCGATGGCAAGGAAAACGCACGACTGCCGTGGGGTTTTGTTCCCAAGGCAACGGGTAAACCTCTGTAGCCATGCTGGAAAAACGCACGACGGTGCCCCTCATGGCGGCCTTAGGCCGCATGACGGCCGTTGCCCGGCGTTGGCTAAGGCGTGGGCACGACGGCCACACCGACGACAAGAAAAATGCACGACGGTGCCCCTCACGGCTTGGCGGTGGGCCTTAGGACGGACGACGGCCGTTGCCTTGCATTGGCTAAGGCATGGGCACGACGGCCTCACCGACGGCAAGAAAAAAGCACAACTGCCGTGGGGTTTTGCTCCCAAGGCCACGGGTAAACCTCTGTAGCCATGCTGGGAAAATGCACGACGGTGCCCCTCACGGCTAGGAGGTGGGCAATAGGCCGCACGACGGCCGTTGCCCTGCGTTGGCCAAGGCGTGGGCACGACGGCCACACCGACGGCAAGGAAAATGCACTACGGTGCCCCTCATGGCTAGGCGGTTGGCCTTAGGCCGCACGATGGCCGTTGGCTTGCGTTGGTTAAGGCATCGGCACGATGGCTCACCGACGGCAAGAAAAACGCACGACGGTGCCCCTCATGGCTAGGCGGTTGACCTTAGGCCACACGACGGCCGTTGCCTTGCGTTGGCTAAGGCATGGGCACGACGCCACACCCACGGCAAGAAAAATGCACGACGGTGCCCCTCGTGGCTAGGCGGTTGGCCTTGGGCCGCATGACGGCCGTTGCCTTGTGTTGGCAAAGGCATGGCCACGATGCCACACCGATGGCAAGACAAACACACGACGGTGCCCCTCGTGGCTAGGCGGTGGGCCTTAGGCCGCACGACGGCCGTTGCTTGCATTGGCTAAGGCA
>NW_027266262.1:5942040-5944540 GCF_036785885.1 Coffea arabica
GTTTTGCTCCCAAGGCCACGGGTAAACCTCTGTAGCCATGCTGGGAAAATGCACGACGGTGCCCCTCACGGCTAGGAGGTGGGCAATAGGCCGCACGACGGCCGTTGCCCTGCGTTGGCCAAGGCGTGGGCACGACGGCCACACCGACGGCAAGGAAAATGCACTACGGTGCCCCTCATGGCTAGGCGGTTGGCCTTAGGCCGCACGATGGCCGTTGGCTTGCGTTGGTTAAGGCATCGGCACGATGGCTCACCGACGGCAAGAAAAACGCACGACGGTGCCCCTCATGGCTAGGCGGTTGACCTTAGGCCACACGACGGCCGTTGCCTTGCGTTGGCTAAGGCATGGGCACGACGCCACACCCACGGCAAGAAAAATGCACGACGGTGCCCCTCGTGGCTAGGCGGTTGGCCTTGGGCCGCATGACGGCCGTTGCCTTGTGTTGGCAAAGGCATGGCCACGATGCCACACCGATGGCAAGACAAACACACGACGGTGCCCCTCGTGGCTAGGCGGTGGGCCTTAGGCCGCACGACGGCCGTTGCTTGCATTGGCTAAGGCATGGGCACGACGCCACACCGATGGCAAGGAAAACGCACGACGGTGCCACTCATGGCTAGGCGGTGGACCTTAGGCCGCACGACGGCCGTTGCCTTGCATTGGCTAAGGCATGGGCACGACGGCCGCACCGACGGCAAGAAAAACGCACGACTGCCGTGGGGTTTTGTTCCCAAGGCCACGGGTAAACCTCTGGAGCCATGCTGGAAAAACGCACGACGGTGCCCCTCACGGCTAGGCGGTGGGCCTTAGGCCGCACGACGGCCGTTGCCCTGCGTTGGCCAAGGCTTCTAATAGGTATGCAACACAGGAAACCCGTGGGCGGCCAAGGCTAACGATGCTGCTCTTGCGCCAACGATTGAAGGGGAATGTGAAGGAAGACGTCACCGCACCAGCGGGGATCCGACCAGCCCAAACATGCCCACCGCTACCCACGCGCCGTCACGAACTGCACCGTCTGAGCACCCACGCCGTGCATCGACAACCCCAATCGGTCACCGATGCCAGCTTGGATGCCAAGATCATGCAACGTAAGGCACGCAGCACACACAAAAATGACGTAAACGAACGACCGCCGTGCACGACGCCCGCTCAACCGACCGACTCTTGAAATTTTGAGGCAAAGAAAGAATTTAAGTGCCCTTACATGCCCAACGATGATGTCTAACGTGTTTCTAGTACCGACGGCCTTCCTATGGCCTTGACAGGTCAAGCATCTCAACTCTCCCTGATAGTCTTGAAACTAAAAAACTCAAACCGTTAGTAGACCCACACCCTTTTCGTCTCACAAATATAGCCACCAATAGATGGCAATTTAGTGTGTATTTAACACACCTACACATGGGTGCTTGAAACAAATATAAAACAAATTTCCAAGATTGAATTGAACAAAAATAAAAACAATAAAAACAATAAAAAATAATAAAAATTTTCCAAGATTGAATTGAACAAAAATAAAAACAAAAAAAATAAAAAAAAATAAAAAATTTCCAAGATTGAATTGAACAAAAATAAAAACAAAAAAATAATAAAAAATAATAAAAAATACAAAAATATAGTTTAATTAAAAAAAAAAGCAATTTATGAATTTCAAAGACATACGGCGGTGGACATTAACGAGACTCAACATGTATGCTTAAAAAGATAAAAATAAGCGAAAACAAGGCTAGGCGGTGAGCCTTAGGCCGCATGACGGAGCATTGGCACGACACTACACCGACGACGTGAAAAACGCACGACGGTGCCCATCATGGCAAGGCGATAGGCCTTAGGCCGCACGACGGCCGTTGGCTTGCGTTGGCTAAGGCATGGGCACGACGCCACATCCACAGCAAGAAAAATGCACGACGGTGCCCCTCATGGCTAAGCGGTGCGCCTTAGGCCACACGACGACCGTTGCCTTGCGTTGGCTAAGGCAACGGCAAGAAAAACGCACGACAGTGCCCCTCATGGCTAGGTGGTAGGCCTTAGGCCACACGACGGCCATTGCCTTGCGTTGGCTAAGGCAAGGGCATGATGCCACACCGACGGCAAGAAAAACGCCCGACGGTGCCCCTCATGGCTAGGCGGTAGGCCTTAGGCCACACGACGGCCGTTGCCTTGCGTTGGCTAAGGCAAGGGCACAATGCCACACCGACGGCAAGATAAACGCACGACGGTGCCCCTCATGGCTAAGCGGTGGGCCTTAGGCCGCACGACGGCCGTTGCCCTGCGTTGGCTAAGGCATAGGCACGATGGCCACACCGACGGCAAGAAGAACGGCCGACGGTGCCCCTCATGGCTAGGCGGTTGCCCTTAGGCCGCACGATGGCCATTGCCCTGCGTTGGCTAAAGCACGGGCACGATGCTAGGCGTTTGGCCTTAGGCCGCACGACGGCCGTTGCCTAGCGTTGGCTAAGGCATGGGCACGATGCCACACCGACGGCAAATAAAACGCACGACG
>NW_027266262.1:5974540-5977040 GCF_036785885.1 Coffea arabica
CGTTGCCCTGCATTGGCTTAAGCATGGGCACGACGGCCTCACCGATGGCAAGGAAAACGCACGACTGCCGTGGGGTTTTGTTCCCAAGGCAACGGGTAAACCTCTGTAGCCATGCTGGAAAAACGCACGACGGTGCCCCTCATGGCGGCCTTAGGCCGCATGACGGCCGTTGCCCGGCGTTGGCTAAGGCGTGGGCACGACGGCCACACCGACGACAAGAAAAATGCACGACGGTGCCCCTCACGGCTTGGCGGTGGGCCTTAGGACGGACGACGGCCGTTGCCTTGCATTGGCTAAGGCATGGGCACGACGGCCTCACCGACGGCAAGAAAAAAGCACAACTGCCGTGGGGTTTTGCTCCCAAGGCCACGGGTAAACCTCTGTAGCCATGCTGGGAAAATGCACGACGGTGCCCCTCACGGCTAGGAGGTGGGCAATAGGCCGCACGACGGCCGTTGCCCTGCGTTGGCCAAGGCGTGGGCACGACGGCCACACCGACGGCAAGGAAAATGCACTACGGTGCCCCTCATGGCTAGGCGGTTGGCCTTAGGCCGCACGATGGCCGTTGGCTTGCGTTGGTTAAGGCATCGGCACGATGGCTCACCGACGGCAAGAAAAACGCACGACGGTGCCCCTCATGGCTAGGCGGTTGACCTTAGGCCACACGACGGCCGTTGCCTTGCGTTGGCTAAGGCATGGGCACGACGCCACACCCACGGCAAGAAAAATGCACGACGGTGCCCCTCGTGGCTAGGCGGTTGGCCTTGGGCCGCATGACGGCCGTTGCCTTGTGTTGGCAAAGGCATGGCCACGATGCCACACCGATGGCAAGACAAACACACGACGGTGCCCCTCGTGGCTAGGCGGTGGGCCTTAGGCCGCACGACGGCCGTTGCTTGCATTGGCTAAGGCATGGGCACGACGCCACACCGATGGCAAGGAAAACGCACGACGGTGCCACTCATGGCTAGGCGGTGGACCTTAGGCCGCACGACGGCCGTTGCCTTGCATTGGCTAAGGCATGGGCACGACGGCCGCACCGACGGCAAGAAAAACGCACGACTGCCGTGGGGTTTTGTTCCCAAGGCCACGGGTAAACCTCTGGAGCCATGCTGGAAAAACGCACGACGGTGCCCCTCACGGCTAGGCGGTGGGCCTTAGGCCGCACGACGGCCGTTGCCCTGCGTTGGCCAAGGCTTGGGCACGACGGCCACACCGACGGCAAGGAAAATGCACGACGGTGCCCCTCATGGCTAGGCAGTTGGCCTTAGGCCGCACGACGGGCGTGGGCTTGCGTTGGTTAAGGCATCGGCACGATGGCACACCGACGGCAAGAAAAACGCACGACGGTGCCCCTCGTGGCTAGGCGGTGGGCCTTAGCCCGCACAACGGCCGTTGCCTTGTGTTGGCTGAGGCATGGGCACGATGCCACACCGACGGCAAGAAAAAAGCATGACGGTGCCCCTCGTGGCTTGGCGGTGGACCTTAGCCCGCACGACGGCCGTTGCCTTGCATTGGCTAAGGCATGGGCACGACGGCCTCACCCGAGGGGCACCGTCGTGCATTTTTCTTGCCGTGGGTGTGGCGTCGTGCCCATGCCTTAGCCAACGCAAGGCAACGGCCGTCGTGTGGCCTAAGGTCAACCGCCTAGCCATGAGGGGCACCGTCGTGCGTTTTTCTTGCCGTCGGTGAGCCATCGTGCCGATGCCTTAACCAACGCAAGCCAACGGCCATCGTGCGGCCTAAGGCCAACCGCCTAGCCATGAGGGGCACCGTAGTGCATTTTCCTTGCCGTCGGTGTGGCCGTCGTGCCCACGCCTTGGCCAACGCAGGGCAACGGCCGTCGTGCGGCCTATTGCCCACCTCCTAGCCGTGAGGGGCACCGTCGTGCATTTTCCCAGCATGGCTACAGAGGTTTACCCGTGGCCTTGGGAGCAAAACCCCACGGCAGTTGTGCTTTTTTCTTGCCGTCGGTGAGGCCGTCGTGCCCATGCCTTAGCCAATGCAAGGCAACGGCCGTCGTCCGTCCTAAGGCCCACCGCCAAGCCGTGAGG
Organism: Coffea arabica; assembly: GCF_036785885.1. Lineage (NCBI taxonomy): Eukaryota > Viridiplantae > Streptophyta > Magnoliopsida > Gentianales > Rubiaceae > Coffea > Coffea arabica. The sequence goes on from NW_027266262.1 coordinate 5,976,595, forward strand.
GGCACCGTCGTGCATTTTTCTTGTCGTCGGTGTGGCCGTCGTGCCCACGCCTTAGCCAACGCCGGGCAACGGCCGTCATGCGGCCTAAGGCCGCCATGAGGGGCACCGTCGTGCGTTTTTCCAGCATGGCTACAGAGGTTTACCCGTTGCCTTGGGAACAAAACCCCACGGCAGTCGTGCGTTTTCCTTGCCATCGGTGAGGCCGTCGTGCCCATGCTTAAGCCAATGCAAGGCAACGGCCGTCGTGCGGCCTAAGGTCTACCGCCTAGCCATGAGGGGCACCGTCGTGTGTTTAACTTGCCGTCGGTGTGGCATCGTGCCCATGCCTTAGCCAACACAAGGCAACGGCCGTCGTGCGGCCCAAGGCCCACCGCCTAGCCACGAGGGGCACCGTCGTGTGTTTTTCTTGCCATCGGTGTGGAATCGTGGCCATGCCTTAGCCAACG
>NW_027266262.1:6182040-6237040 GCF_036785885.1 Coffea arabica
ATCTAAAGGCTCCCGGAGAATCACAGAAAAATGCAGAAAAAAGGGCACCGTAGATGCTAGGTTTGAGGGATGGCTGATGCCTATATAAAGCCATGAAGCTGGGGGTAAAAAAGAAGGAAAAAAGGTACAGCGGCTGGGTTTTGGAAATAGGAGGAGTGACGGCTAGGGTTTGAGGTTGAAAAGAGAGCAAAAGGGACGGCTAGAGAGAAACGAGGGAAAAGAGTGAAACGGAGGACGGCTGACGAAGCGAGGGAAAAGAGGGCGGAGTTGGATAGAAAGGAAAAGCCGAGAGTTTTAGAAAGAAGTAAGGGTAAGATAAGAACGAGGGAGAAAAATCAGAAGGGAGGAGAGTTTGTGAGGGTGAGAGGAAAACAGTGAGAGCAAGAAAGCCTTGCAGCGGAGAAAAGAAAACTGGAAAAGGAGCAAAGGAACGCGGGGTTGCCGGATCTCCATACCTTCACTTACGGTTTCCTTCATCCAGGTTGCGGCAGGTCTCGTTGGTCCACTGCAGAGCTCGATCATCCCTCAAGGTAACTTCGTTCTCTTATCCTCCTCTGCCTGCACATACTCCTCCTCCGCAACCAAAAGTTTCGATCCTTGATTCTGTGCTCATGATTTGTCTTCCTTCCTTCCGTTTTCGATCCTTGATTGATTCAGATTCCGGCTCCATATCACTGCATCTGATTTTTTTTTATGACCTATTGGGTAGAGTTTTACTGTTTTTCTCCTGGTTAATAACGAACTCAAGATTTGTGAATGAATTTGAATCTGCAAGTCACTCCCTCTCAACTCAGAATGCACTTTCTGTTGTGGGTTCTTAATCTGGCATTTGGGCAATAGGTTTAGGAAGGCTAACTTTCATGGTGATGTTTCTACATTTTGGAAGGGTTCAGTTCAGATTTTCGTTAGAAAAATGCAGTCTTGCTTGCGCTGGTTCAGATGTGCTGATTTCCTTGTTTGTTGCCGTCTTTTTGTTGGTTCTTTCACTTCTGTTGTGCGGTCTTTTGCATCTTGTAATGGCTTAGTGTATGGGTTTGGTCTGATTTCTTTGATTATATGGTAGGGAACTTTTGTTGTTTCTGGCTCCTGATGATATCACTGTTGGTTCCATCAGAAGCTCATTTCATTTTCCTTGCCTTTGCGACTGCCATGTTATTGTCCTTTGTGTGATTTTTCAACGGCTAAGGATGTTCACTAGAATGGGTTACAGCTTCTAATGTATCTCAGTTGATGAGTTTACTGATTCTAGCTTGAGATGGCATGAGACATCTGGGTTGAGTGAAAAACGGCATGAACGTACGTTTCTGCTAAGTTTCTTTGCTGCATTGTTGTTATTCTTATTTTCTTGGGCCTGGATCATCTCGTTTGGGATAGTTAGGGGCAGGCATCCATGTTTAAGCTATGTTAGGATTTGTGTTTGCAGATGTGTGAGTTTGATTGATGAATAATGAAGTTTTTGCACATTTGTTCTCGGCATTTCATCCATGCTAGTATGAAGCGGCAAAATGCGCAGCAGAGTAGAGGCTGATGCATCTGTTTTGTTGTTTTCTTCTCCATGACCACTCACCAAGCCTTGGCCATCCTAATTTGATGGTTAATTTGGTGTGGAAAGGGGCAGTGATTGATTGGTGTTGAGTTTGCATGTTTGGAGTCCAAACCACTTGAATCAGGATCACATACTTGTTGGAAAATAAATTTCAGGTTGCCAAACCATTTTTACATGAATGTTTTTCCAGAATTTTGCGTCAGTATCTTCTATGTTTCTTGCTTGTTTGGATGTTGAAGTTATGTGTCTTGTTGCTTAGTTTCAAATTATGATTTTCGATTGAAAAATTTTCGAGCAAAGCTGTGTGTTTGGTTCGAAATCTGAGTTTGAAAATGAGTCTACAACAAGCTGCACTCTCGGTTGCAGAAGCTGGTTTCGCCGTTGTTGCTTGCATGAAATGCTTCCATGAATTGCATTTCTAAGAAATGTTAGCCATGTTTGGTTGGGATTAGTCCAAAAGTGCTGTGCGAAATTGCCTGCCGAAAGTTTGTTTGATTGCAGAAAGCTTTCATTAGTAATGGTTTGTTGCAGAGAGTGTTTTCGGTGGTTGCATGAAGTTTGCATGGAAAGATGCTTCGAAAATCGCACTTTGACCCCTTGATTTGTGTTTAATGCTTCTATGGCCCATAAGATTGAAAAGATTAATCAATTGGATCCCTTTTTACATGATAGTTTGCCTTGATATATTTTCATGTGAATTGTGGACAGATTTCAATGGATTTTTTTTAGGATAAAATAATGAAAGCTTAATAATTTGGAAGAATTTATAGTCTTGGTTTCCATTTGATTTAAATTTTCTTAGCTAAATTTGTCATTTAATCGTAATAAATAACTTTCCATTCTTCTTTTGTGATTTTAGCATTTGATTGTGATGGATTCCACCTTAAACCATTAAATTTAGTATTCCATTTTAGACTGTTGAAACTCTTTATTTGGGACCGTGTTTGCTTACACATGAATGGTTTGTTCCATATTTAATTTTCACTTTGTGTTTAATTTTCACTTTTGTATTTAATTTTTTTGTTTCATGTAATTAGTTCTTAATTAAAGTGATGCCTTGACCCTTTTCTTTATTTTGGAGGGTAAATAAGTAAATTCATTTCATTAGGACACCAACTCAAGGGAGGTACACTCTATTCCTCATTTTTACTTTATTTGACCCTATGTGTACTTATGTGATTTATGTGTTTAATTGCAAGCCTTTTGAATGTTTTCATTTTATTTATTTATTCGCTTTAGTCGTCTTAATTTCGTATATTTATTTTAGTTCATTTTGATTATTTGAAAGGCATTTAAATGCCAAGTTGTAATAGTTAGGATTATTTTATTTAATCTTATTTTTTCCCCCATTAGATTGTAGTAGGGCCCCCCCTCAAATGTAATAGCTAGGGTTTTATTCGCTTTCTTTTCGCTTGTGTGACTTGCATGCTTACGTGCTATGTGTTATCGCTTTCTTAGGGTCTTGCATCTAGATATCATGATTATGTGTTATGTGTTTATGTGACATTATGTGTTTACTCGCTTTATTATGCTTTAATGAGGTTATAATCAATTAATGACGTTATCGCACTAGTCCAACGCTAGTTGTGATTCCTTTCCCGTCACCACACTAGTCCAACGCTAGTTGTGGCTCTTTGTTCCGATTTTTCACTAGTCCAATGCTAGTGAGGATTCATAGACATGGGCTAGTCCAATGCTAGACCCTTTGATGTGTGCACGGATGGCGAGATGGATAGCGGCTTTAACTCAAGACCCTCATAGAGACCTCGAAGGCTTGAAGGATTTTAATCGGGTTATCTACACCATGACCCAAGCCCATGAAGAGTCAAGTGGGCCTCCAAATGAGTTGGCTGAATAGGGCCTTAGGCCTTAGTAGTTATTTAGCAATTGATTAGTGTTTTAGTAAGAGCATGGGCTGGCCCCTCTTGTCCCAAGACCATGGGCCGACTTTTCCCTTTCCTAGTCCCTTTAGGGTTTCAGTCACTTTAGCCTATAAATAAGCTTGCTTTGTAAGGTTTTAGGGAGACGTTTTATCAATAAAGTTTTGCATATTTTCGATTCTTCTTGAGAGAGAGATTCGACCCCTTTTAACTTGCTTGGCAAGGGTTATTGAGCAATCTCGCGTCCTGTCCTTGATTGTTCATCCGACCTATTCCCCTGGAGTATTCACCTTCATCGGAGTGTCGTCTACCACCTTCAAATCAAATCGTGTTGTCCGTTTGGTTAGAGGTTCCGCACACCAAGCGTTGGACGTCCCCGCTAGATCCTTGGGCAAACGTGCTACGTGTCTCGACCGTGGATCGAGGAGCGTATCAGTTGGCTTCAGAGCTTTGGTGGAGGTATCTTCCGTTATATCCGTAGTTGTGTCTTAGTTTTCATTAATTCCGCTGCCTTGTTAAAAAAAAAAAATTCTGTTCGCTAGCTTTGGTATTTTGTTGTGCCGTTTCCTTTCGTTTGATGTCTAGAAATTCTGGTCATTGCTTTTATTAATTGAGTCCGTCCGTTTGTGTCTTCAAGTCTGTCCGTTGCTGCTTTGTTAGTCAAAAAACAAAAAAAAAACAAAACAAACAAAATCTGTTTGCATCGCTTGTCAAAGAGAAAAAATTCTGTCCGCTAGTTCTCGTTGTTTGTCGCGTCAATTTCTGGACAGTTGTGTGTTATTGTCGATAGTCCCAATCTGCCCAGATTTCATACTCTAGTGACATCCATTCTGCCCAGCAATTAGCCTTGCCGAATCTGCAAAAAAAAAAAAAAAAGAAAGAAGAAGAAGCAAGTCGCGGCTAGGGTTTTGCCTTGTGGCCAAATCTGTCCAAATCTTAGTAACTTATTCAAGTTGTTTACTTATCTTGTCTAAACTGATTTGGGGTTAAAACTTGTTGGAGTTGAGAATCTTGAAGGAAACTACAACCATCTAGGGTTTCTTGAGTTCTTGGAATTAAATCTTGAAGTTCTTGGGAGTTCTTGGGAAATCTTGGAGTTTTTGGCTGATTAGTTGTAGTACGTAGAGCTGCCCAGAAATCTGGTTTGTGAACCTTTCTTCCGTCTAGGTTTAGTTGCAGTTGTTAAGTTAAAAAAAAAAAAAACAGAAACGCAAAAGGCAAGAGGGAAACAAGAAGAACATTCGGCCAACAAGAAACCAAGAAGGAAGCCGTAACTCTTTATTGTCAAATCTGTCTTGTTATTTCTTGTTTTCAAACCAGAAAATTACATCAAGCAAAGAAAAGAATTCAAAAGTTTTGACCAACCTCTTCTTGAAATTCTTGGTTACCTTGAGCCTTGATCACTTGAACAACCTTTGTTTGTGGTTCTTGACCATCTTGAACTTTAAACACTTGCACCTCTCTTCGAATAAAAAGTCTCTTGTATGATCTTGCATCCATACGTGGCTTTCTTGGTTGAGGAGTGAATTTCTTGGGAGATTCTTGAGTAACATCACTCGCATGTTCTTGGGAGTCCATTAGAGCCGAATTTCTGGAGTCACAAGAGCTAATTTCTGGAATCACAAAGAACCGAATCTGCCTTGAAGGAGAGAGAGCCGAACTTCTTGTTCTTGGAGTAGAGGGAGAGCCGAATTATTTGGGTAAGTTGCGGCTGTGAAGAGGGAGTCTTATAGGGAGTATAGCCGACTTTGGGAAGGCCTTCACGAGGAGGAAATCTGGAAATTTCAGAGTTCCAAATCTGGTTGGTGTTGTGAGAGTAAAGTGTGCGGCTGCTAAGTGGGATTTGAACCGACCTTGGGGTGGGTTTGAGAGGGAAATTGCTGGAAGCTTACGGGAAGGAGAGAGGAGGAACCAAATCTGTCTTGAGAAGAATTAGGAAGTTTCCAACTCCAACTTGTTTTCCAACTTCGTTTAGGAGACTAAGTAATATACTTGGATAACTATTGGACACTCCTATATTTTCTCCTCCATTTTAGGATATCATACTACATTCTCTCATCCTTTTTAAGGAAACCACTCCTACATCTTAGGAATTCTTAGAGTTTCCTTTCTTGGAAATATTTTTTTCAAATCTGTCCGCCACCCTTAAGCTCTCCAAAACCGTCTTTCCCTTCACCGAAAAAAAACAAAGAATTCTTGCATACTCTTGTGGGGATAAGTTGGTGACAATCACTGGACTCTAGCAACCTTTCTCAACTACCTAACCCAACAGGTAAAGGTATTTGGTAAGTCCATTAGAGTGAGTAATTGTGAGTGATACACGAGAGTAGAGTGTACATGCGTGAGCTTGTGTGTGGGAGGAAAATTCCTTTGCTCTACTAACCGTTTTGCAGGTCACATAGTCATGCCCACTAGAGTTGCATCTTACTCATACAATCGAGAATTCGTAGAGACCGAACCTTTCAAGAGGAGAGGTCCCAAGCGAAGTACCTCCAAGTACTCTAGTTCCATGCAATCCAGTTCACAATGTGGGTATCATTCACTCCGGAAGGAGATGCAACGCCACCATGCTTATGCTTTGAACAAATACGAAAGGTATGAACAAGATTGTGATGAGTATGAGAAGGAGCAAAGCAGCTTGCGTAGAGCATCTAAATCAAGGTCAACTTCAAGCAAACAAGGTTCATCTAAGAAGCGTCTTGACAATCAAGACGAGGAGCTCGAGAATTTTCGAATTGAGTCAAAGCTTCGTGAAGCAAAGGATGAATTCCGAAGTCAAACTAAAGCATGGGTTGATTCTATGATGGAAAGACTTAGCCAAGTATGGGATTCCCACTTTGAGCAACTTAATCATGTGTCGACCGGTGGTAACAAAGGAAATATTCATCCTAGTCCCTCGTCGATTGAAGAGCCCTCTATGAATGAGATGCAGCTAAGCCATGAACATAATCCGAACTCAAGTGCAATGAATGGACAATGGTCCGAGACAAATGGAGTGAGAAAAGGCAAGAATAGTTTGGCCTTATTGATGAGTAAAGAGGAGGAGTTGGCCATGTTCGCAAAAGTTTAAAGTGTGGACGTTTTGTTTGCTAACAAGCTAACATGTGTTTTGTTTAGTACCTCTTCTTTTGTGCAGATTAAACAAAGTCAAGTAGAGTTGGTCATGGCATGTTCCATTCCCACGTCACTTGGACACTTTGCGAGTTTCCATGGAGTTTGTCTTCTAGGAGCTAAATCTCTTTGGTCTCAATTCATGGAACCATGTCAACTCAAACCTGTCCACACCATTGGAGGATTGATTCGAGCTCGTCTTAAAAGGGAAATTTCAGATTCTACTGCTTGTTCTCTACCTATGGTTCATTCCTCACCTTTGCCTTATTTTGAGCATGATACTAGCACTAACTCTTGTTGCTCTCATGTAGGTGTTAAAGAGAAGTGTAAAGGACTAGCACTGGCATCTCAAGTTGAATCAATTGGTAGAAGGAATATTGAAGTGTCAAAGGGAGTTTTCTCATTTCCATCTTGTTCTACACCTTCTTACCATCTAGTTGATAATGTACCGTTAGTTCTTTACCCGATTTCCGAATTGCTTCAAGTTGAAGGTTATTTTGTTTTTGTAGGTTGTAACGCTGTCCAAAATTTTCCAACTATGGTTAAGAACTTGCAACCCGATTTCGTGCTTATTCCTGCTGAAAGTGGAGCACGTTCGGGCTTCTTCACATGTCCAAAAGCTGGTCACCACGAGCTTACTTCACCAACTCCAACTTGCACAAATTCATATGATTCGTATGGAGTGCGTCTCACTTCATTGCTGCCACTTTTGTCGGATGATACCCACAAATGTGTCAATAAAGATCCGAACGTTGGTCTTACATCACTGGTTCGTACGTCTAGGGAAGTGCAACCTGATTGGTTCAATGTTTCACCTCCAAATAGGCAAGTTGTGCCAAATCAGCAACAACCAGGGACGAGTCATACCACCTTGAAAAACCCGATTTGGAATTTCTCTTGCTCCCATGAGCATCATTCTGAAGATCCTTATCTTGTGCATGAGAATGGTGACACTATAACAATGCATGGCCGAAGGATGATTAGAGCGCTTTGGATTGCTACCTGGAAGTTTCGCGAGCCTTACACAAGCTCTTTCCTATCTTGGCGCATGTCCTTGTTTGAGAGCCTAATGAAGCTGACCAAACGACATTTAACTTGGCTCGTGACCTTTCATTTGTTCCCAACGTGGCTGACTTCCAAACGCACTATCAATTTGAGTTGTCATACTACTAACTCTTGTTAGTATCTTCCATCCCCATCTGGATTTGAGGACAAATCCTTCTTAAGAGGAGGGGACTGATGTGTGCACGGATGGCGAGATGGATAGCGGCTTTAACTCAAGACCCTCATAGAGACCTCGAAGGCTTGAAGGATTTTAATCGGGTTATCTACACCATGACCCAAGCCCATGAAGAGTCAAGTGGGCCTCCAAATGAGTTGGCTGAATAGGGCCTTAGGCCTTAGTAGTTATTTAGCAATTGATTAGTGTTTTAGTAAGAGCATGGGCTGGCCCCTCTTGTCCCAAGACCATGGGCCGACTTTTCCCTTTCCTAGTCCCTTTAGGGTTTCAGTCACTTTAGCCTATAAATAGGCTTGCTTTGTAAGGTTTTAGGGAGACGTTTTATCAATAAAGTTTTGCATATTTTCGATTCTTCTTGAGAGAGAGATTCGACCCCTTTACTTGCTTTGGCAAGGGTTTTGAGCAGTCTTGCGTCCTGTCCTAGATTGTTCTACCGACCTATTCCCCTGGAGTATTCACCTTCATCGGAGTGTCGTCTACCGTCTTGAATCAAATCGTGTCGTCCGTTTGGTTCTAGATCCCGCAACTCCAAGCGTTGGACGTCCTCGCTAGATCCTTGGGCAAACGTGCTACGTGTCTCGAAACGTGTTGATCGAGGAACGTATCACCCTTAGGGACCTCCCTCGCTAGATCATGTTTGTATGATTACATTACACTTCATGCATATTCTTCCATTTTTAGGATCTTTATCATTTTCACATAATATTTCCCCTAATAAAATATCCCTTACCCCTATGTATATAACATTTAGATTTGCATCTCATTTAGGAAATTAGGGGGGTAGATTAGTTCATTTGCTTGATTAGATTAGGGAATAACCCCTTGAATATGGGATATGGACGAGTTTGGCTTTCTAGCCTTAGCACGCTCATATTCCCTCTATTAAAGGGAAAATTGAGTCACGAACATTAGTCTCCCGTACCCGACATGATGCATTCCTTTAAGACATGTATATTTGTATAATTATTTTATTTTATTTCTTTTCTTAGAGTCTCATATTTTTTGCATTATTCGTGACTTCTCCAAAGGGTCATTATTGGGCATCACAATTAATGTGATTGGCACCATTCAAACTTTGAAGAGAAATTTTGCCCCCCGATGCCCCCCTAGGTCTAGGGTTTGCATTCATATAGTGCGTCCAAATGTGATAAATCTTTAGGTTAAAACAAGAAAATCTTTGACTAAATCACGCAACTAGCCTTTGCTAGGTCGAAAGGGTGCCTCAGATTTTTATCCTTGCCTTCCCTTTCTTCAAATGTGACTCCCGAACCTTTTTCTTTGATTTACGTAGACTAGGAGTCGTTTAAAAGGGGTTTTTCTACTCTTTCCTTTGAAAAATTCATTTTTAGGTGTCTTGGTACGCCTTAACTCTATACCAAGTGGCGACTCCGATTTTATTTTTAAAAAATCCTTTTTAAATTATTATTTTGGGTCAAATCGTCGCATTACAAGTCCCATTTAGGCCCATTTTTCTGTTTAAATCAAAAATTCATTTTTCAAATAAAAAATTCACCTTTTTAAAACCATTTATTTTTCTTATAAAAAATGGGGCGCGACAAGAGTACAATTCCATTACTTGCAATGACAAGGGTTCTTGAGCAATCTCGTGATCGTCCTTGATTGTTCATCCGACCTATCCACTTGAGTAATCACCTCGATTGGAGTCGTCTTTCTACCACCTTCAATCAAGTCGTGTCGTCCGTCTTGGTTTTAGGCTACGTAATCCAAACGTTGGACAACCTCGCTAGATTCTTGGGCAAATGTTCTACGTGTCTCGAAACGTGTTGATCGAGGACCGTATCAACTGTACTATCTAACTTTTGAAACAATTGAACGTTACTTATGAGATACTTGACTTTATTGCTCTATGATTTCAAATCTATGATTGGGTTGTATACATTTGCGATTATTTCGGTGTCTTCCTTTTTATTTTTGTTTTGCATGATCAAAGTGTCACTTTTCAAACTTCGTTTATGTGCACTCATTTTACATCATGCCTTTATAAATGTTAAATTTATGAGCGGCCAAAGAAGTAAAAAGGGACCGAGTGCGAGAGGTTAAGCAAGCCCAAGCTCAAGGGGATGTTTATGGAACGGCAACTAGGTCGGACCCAAAATCCTAGAAATGAAGGAAAACAATCACGTAGCTACTATTGTTGATCATATGATTGATGTCTTAGCACGGTTAGTTGAGCACCAAAGCCCTAAACCAAACAACCGACCTAGGAATCGAGAGAGGTGTGAAGATTGAGCGATTCTTGAAGTACGTCCATCTAAGTCTCATGGAGGACCTAACATCAAAATAGTAGAATTGAATTGAGAGAATCAAATAAGGCACTAGTAAAGGCAAGAGGTTAGGGTTTCTTCTTGAGTAACTTGGTAAGTGAGTATTGGAGAGTGAACTAGGGTTTGAAACTTTGATATTAAGAAATAATATCCTCGTATCTTGTTATGTTTATAAGTGATAAAAGTAATGTTGTGGAGACTCGAGAGCTCGTCCATTCTGGGGTAACCTATAAGCAAAGGAATGAAAGAGTAATATAGCCAAAATTTTCATTGTGAGTAGTTACTCATTCTGATCCTTGATTTGCCTGGCAGGCTAGCATTTGACTTAAACCAACCGGTAAGATGACAAATTTGGGAGAAATGTGTAAGGAAGTGGACCTTCTTCGAAAGGAGGTAGAGTTTCAAAAGAAATTGGTTGATTACTGGGAAGGACGGTGGAAACAAGAATATGCTAAGAAAATTGAGTTGCTACGCAAGAACGTGGAACTAGAGAAGAAATACAAAGGGAATTCTCAAGCTGGCCACGCCGTGACTTCTCGTGTAACTTGTGGATATTGCGATAAGCCCAACCACACAGAGAATGAATGTTGGAAGAAATCGAGAAAGTTCTTGTATTGTAGTAGTGCCGAACATCAGATTGCAAGTTACCTTAGTACCCCTAATAAAAAGAGGAAATACCCAACAGCCTACTAGGTCTGCTTCAAAACAGTCGAGTGCCAGAAGGAGCGATTTGTACTACTGACTGTAAGTGGGATCCAAGTAGTAAAAGTTTCGCGAGTAGGGATGGATCTGACTCCACTCGAGCGATTGGGGTTGTAGTTTTACCTAGTCTAGACTGGCCCTTTTGAAGTGGTACACTTTTGTAACTAGGGAAAATCCTTTTGTTATTTTGTAACTCGGCACGTCCTGTTATGACCTTGTCGTTTCCCTTCTCCTTTTGAAATGATTTGATAAACTATTCCAACTTGATGTAACTATTATGATCTTTTATAACATGTGACAATTTACTTGCTTTTAATTGATTTCATGGCTTACAAGTATATTTAAACTTTGCCCCACACCTTTAGATTGGTAATAAGACATGGACGGTAGTAGGCGTGGTCGAGATTGTACTTCAGAGCGTAGGCAACCCCGAGGTCTTGGAGATGACCAGGGATCGGTGGTAGAAAAAAAAATTCGAGAACTTAGGGTTGAAGCTGGGACCCAATATTTGATTGCCAAATTGATATATTAAAGTTGGGAAATTTGGGTGAGTGAAAGAAAATATTTGAAATTAAGGGGCAGGATATAATATTTGGAATGGAAGTTTGAGGCTATACATAGACTCTCGAGACTTGAACAATGTGACCATTAAGAACAAATACCCTTTTTCCTCATATAGATGAAAATTTGATCAACTGCAAGGACCGTAGTATTATTCAAGTTGGATTTAAAGTAGAGTTGTTACCAATTGAGGATCCTAGAAACTAATGTACTTAAGACCGCTTTCAATTTAAGACGTGACATTCTGAATTCACAGTTACGCCCTTTGGGCTGACTAATGCACTAGCAGCAATTATGGATTTAACGCATCAGGGTTTTAAGCCATAGTTGGATCAATTTGTGGTGTCATTTATTGATGGTATATTGGTATACTCTAAGGTTCGAGGAAATCATGAAAGACGCCTAAGGATAGTTTTACAAATCCTGAGAGAGCGTCAACTTTTGTTAATTGCAATAAATGTAAGCTTTAGTTGAAAGAAGTACCCTTTCGAGGCTATACAACATCTAAGGAAGGATTTTAAGAATGAAAGAGTGTTTAACCGAGGCATCTGTGTTAGCCTTACCGAGCAGAGGAGATGGTTTTAAAATTTATACAGATACTTCCAAGTGTGGTTTCAGATGCAATTATAGGGTTACATGGGATACCTGTAAGTATTGTGTCCGATCGAGACCTCGGTTAATTTCTCGGTTCTAGCAGAAGATGCAAGAAACGCTAGGAACTAAATTGAGTTTTAGCATTTCCTACCACCCACGAGCTGATGGATAGTCAGAGATGGCAATTCAGAACCTTGAGGACATGTTGGGATCATGTATCTTAGATTTTGGAGAAAGTAATTGACATTGGTGGAATTTGTTTAGCTAAGGCTCTAAGTAATTATGATATGACACACTCTTTTGAAAACCCTAAATTCATGAGGTCGATTGAGTTATCCTATGACTTGGAAGTTAAAATGCATATTGGGGATCAAAGTTTGATTTCTAATTGGGTGGATAGAAATTATGAGATACGAGCTGGAAAGTGTAAGTTATTGACTAATCTGCTAAGCATGACTGCTAAGAGGTATGATATTATCCTAGGTGTGAATTTCGAGGACGAAATTCTTTTAAGGAGGGAAGGATGTGAGGACCCGAAAATTCTCTTATTTTTATTATAATTTACTGGCTTATTTAATTATTTATTCACATGTTTTCTCCGAATAATTTATTTCAACCATTTTAAGTCCATTTGTATGGAACAACGTCTCCCTTATGTTTTTAAAACGTTTCGTTAGAAAAATTTATTTTTTGAAGACTCGTTTAGTGAGGAATAACGAGTACATGCTTTTCGAGGCAAAATTCGATTCGAGAGTGCAAAAAAAAAATCTTGGAGGATTATGAATGATTACTAGTAGATTAAGAAAAGTTAATTGAGGGATTAGATGTGATTAACTTAATTAAAGCTTTTACTGTACACGCATTTCTCGAAAGTCATACCGCGTGACAAATTGGAGATTTAAGGAAATAATATTTGTGAGAACTCATGTTTTATTTCTAAAATGGTTATTTCATAATTAATTACATTAGTAGCAGTTAATTATATAATCGTTATATGAATTTCTCGTAAATTTCGCCTTATTGCGCGCGAATTGGAATTTCACTTATATCGAGCCGGAACGGCTAAGTGGAGATTTAAGAAACTTAATCTATACTACTAAGAGTGGATAATTATAATGTTAAAGGAAGTGTATTAGAGGTTTAGGGTATAAGTGAAACAAACCCGAGAGAAACGGACATGAAACACGCACGCGCGATTACTATTGATAGTTGACTTTCACCAAACTTTGGCCCCAAGTTTTATCAAGCTTCCAAGAGAAGCTTTAGCCATCAGATTTTTTTCTCTCTCTCTCTCTTCACTCAAGGCTGGCAAGGAAGAAGAAGGAATCTTCACTCCATTTCACTTCCAATCATCTAACCATTTCACTCCAAATTTCTCACACAAACTCACATACACTTGGAGATTCATCTTGGCTTGGAGGAGGAGGTCTTCTATCCGAGTTTCTTGGAGCTTTTGGTGACCCAAAATTTTTAATTTTTCATCATCTAAGAGGTAGTAATCATCCAACCCTTGAAACTTGGTTTTAGTGAGTTAAATTTGGCCTTGGAGCTTGTAGCTTCATGTGGGTGTTGTTATTTGGTTGAAAATGATTGGAGTGGGCTCTATGAAATTTCACAATGGATATATTGGACTGATATGATGATTTAGTGGTTGGTTTGAGTTGTTTTGGTGTTGTTTAAGTTAGTTATGGGTAGAGAATTGAAGGAAACCGAATGAAATTTCACTTGGACTGTTAACCGAATTCTGCCCTGTTTTTTCTCGAAGCTTTAATCCAAAATTTTGATGCTCAAATGACCTTGAATATGATGTAGATATGATGTGTAGGATGTGTGGAAAGTTCCCACCAAAAATCATGTGATTTGTTTGAGTAAAAGTTGGATTTTCGAAATATTTTCAAATCTGGAAAACGGGTAACAGGGGCTCTCTGGCAGTAAATTTGAACGATCATCACTCTTTGCTCAGACATCAAAATCAAGTGCCATTTGTGGCATTTGAAACTAGACACTTCCAGTTTTCTAACGATATAAAATGTATCCCCTGATTCGAACTGAGTGAGCCGTAGTAGTTCTTCAAAGTTACCTGTCCTGTTTAACGGCTGTGTTCGAGAGTCAGTGATGAGCTGAGGCTTGTTGCTTGAATTTCAGCTAGTTATAAACTAAATTTCAAAATGATTTCTCCTGATGAATTGTAGCCTTATGAATGTAGTTTCCAACGCCACCAACCATGCTCAATTCCAAGTTGAATTGAGTGAGTTGTGGCCAAATTACAGAACTGCACTAGTGATAGAAAACCCTAATTTTGGCTAGCCGATTGGCCTAGCTTGACTTGGGACTTGTTGTTTTGCAAATTTTGATGTCAATCACCTACCAAGTATATATTGGATGTTTATTAGACTTTTGTTTCACAAATGAGCCAGATTTGAGTCATTTTTATTGGGCAAAATGTTTGAAAAGAAAGAAGAAAGCAAAAGACAGATTGGTCTTGGGATTTTCTTGAACTTTGGTAGTTTGGTTCACTACCTTCCCGTGTGAATTTTCAAATGAAATTTGGTAGAAGAATAGTCCTCATATGGAATATGAATTGTACCAATTTTGGTGTCAATCTAAGACCATTTCAATATACAAATGATGTCCCAAATTTGCTTTTTGAATCTGGAAAACTTTTCCTTTTCTCTTGGCCGAATGGCCAAATCTAATTTGGGAAGTTATATTTCAAAAACCTTGATGTAAATTACTTCTAAATTGCTTATTAGATGTTTATGGAACATTGGTTTCAATATTTGAATTAATTGAGGTTGATTGTGTGGAACAAAGCTTTTAAAAGGGAAGGAAACGTGAGAAGGCAGATTTGTTTTGAAAATTTTGCAAACTTCAGTCTTTTTGTTAACTGTCTTTCCATGTGATTTTTTGTGTGAAATTTGGTAGAGATATGGTTCATATATGGAAGATTTAGTGTACCAAATTTGGTGCATTTTCAATGCCATTTCTATGGCCAAATAATACTTCAAAGATAGCCTTTCAAATCTGGAAAATGACTGAACGGTTTATAAAATGCGACCAACTTTGAGCTGCTATATCTCAATGCTCAAAACTTCGATTTTAGTTCCATTTGTTGTGTTTTAAACCTTGGTCGGAATTCTAATTGAGGTACAAATTTCAGAGGCAAGTTCATTTTCTGTAAATTTTACTGAATTTCCAAAGTTCGCCGAAAACTAAGGCTAAAACTATCTTGGGAGTCCAAGTCAGCACCTTTAGGCCAAAATTTGAGTGTCTTCCATTTTGAATCTTAAAAAACTGTCTTCTAGGAACTTTTAGTACTTTGAAACTAGTTTCCAATGGTCCAAGTTTTCCAATTTTGGACCTACAGAGAGTGAGATATGAATTTTCAAAGATTGCACCTCAAATCTGGAATTTCTGAACTTGAAGGGAATTGAGTTGTTGGAAACTCTCCATTTACCCTTCGATATTGTTTGACCGTTTTACACTTGATTTCAAAGATGAAAATCAGTTTTTTCTTGTATTATTAAACCCCACTTTTGAGCCTCAATTTACGAGTAATTAAGGCTCTCTTTCATGATATTTTCATAGATTGTACAAGTGTACAATCCCTTGTTAACTAGGGGTTTTTAAACAATGGTGTATGATAGTCAATTATTAATTGTTCAGCCACTCAAGGAGACCTTCAAGAGGATCTCACAAGGGATGCCTAAATACTTGATTGTGCACCACTCTTATTTTGACTAGGTGAGTGTCAAGTGCACGTTTTGTTGCAATTATGTGAATTGCTCCTATTGGACTGAATAATTGATAACTGCTGAGTCGAGTGTGTACTTTATCGCACTCGTTCTCATTTAAATGGAATGAAATTAAATTGCCTGAACTGAATTGAACTGAATTATATGCTATGGTTGCATATGTCGTTGGAGTGAATCTCCTCGACCTTTAACTGAATTGTATACATATCGTTGGAGTGAATCTCCTCGATACACAACTGAACTGGGGGACGGCCAAACTTATCGGCCGACCTCGCGACTCGAGCCGGCAAGGGCTTGGTCAGAAAGATTGGTGAGCCATGAGAAAAACTAAAAGCTTGATCTATTGGAGAGGTCATGCTTGGCCTACTCGTATAGTAGTACCTTTATGGAAGTTCGGGCTCGGTGGGGTATGTATGGTGGATGGAGAACGGGTAAGTGGAGTTTCTACGGACTAAATACCGACCCGATTGATGGAGTGTCATCGCGGGGAGGTAATTGATTGTACATTGGCAAAGCAAGTGGAAATTAGCTCCTGAGAGCTCCCATATCCTTGAATTGTTTCTGATACGGTCCTCGATCAACACGTTTCGAGCCGCGTAGCACGTTTGCTCAAGGATCTAGTGAGGTTGTCCAACGCCTGGATTGCGGGACCTAAAATCAACACGGATGACACGAGTTGGTTTAAGGTGATAGAACGACGACTCCAATCGAGGTGAATATCCAAGTGGATAGGTCGGACGAACAATCAAGGACAACACGAGATTGCTCAAGAACCCTTGCCAAAAGCAAGTAAATGAACGAAATTCTCACAAGAAGAAAATCGAAAGAAGACAATTTTATTAATCAATCGAGTCTACCCTTAATGCTTACAAAGCAAGCCTTTATATAGGCAAGACTAAAGAAACCCTAATATCCGAAACCCTAATATTGGGAAGCTAGATGGTCGGCCACTCCTTGGACAAGGTGGGCCGATCCATGGACTCAATAAAAAAGGGCCTAGTGGTTCGGCCATCCTTAGACAAAAGGTGGACCGAATCCATGGTTAACAAAAGGACTAATCTAAACTTAAGACTCCTAACATTAAGGCCTAATCGGCCATGGCCCACTTGCTTTTCACGGGCTCTCTTCACGGGCTTGGATCATCGTGTAGACAACTGGGTTATCACCTTCCAAGCCTTCAATGTCTCGATGAACTCCTTGTTGGTCTTGAACATTCCGCACAAGGGTTTGGAGTGACTCCTTGAATTCCTTAGCCCGTGCACGTGTGACTGGGCCCAATGGTACTCGAACTGGGTCATTGCGTGAGCCAAGGTCCGTGCACACATCAGTCCCCTCCACTTGAGAAGGATTTGCCCTCAAATCTGGATCGTCATCCTCAAGGAATGGGCTCAAATCCGCGACATTGAAGGTCGCGCTAACATTGTACTGCCCAGGCAGCTCCAGCTTGTAGGCGTTGTTATTGACTCTTTGGAGTACTCGAAAGGGTCCATCTCCCCTTGGGGACAGTTTGCCCTGGCGTTGCTTAGGGAATCGTTCCTTCCTTAAATGCAACCAGACCCAATCTCCAGGCTCAAAAATCATCTTACGACGGTGCTTGTTAGCTTGCTAGATGTATTGCTGAGTACGCCTCTCGATGTTTGCCCGACCGGCCTCGTGTAACCTGCGCACAAAATCAGCCTTCTTTTTCCCATCTAAGCTTGTGTGCTCAAAGGAAGGTAAGGGTGCCAAGTCAAGAGGAGTCAGGGGGTTAAATGTGACAGCCCCGCCTTCCACTAAGGCGAACCAAAGGGTTCAGCGGACTGCCTGCCCAGCTCTCGCCGGGGCTCACTACAGTTCTCAAATAAATTACATCACTCACTTCCAAACATAGGGTACAATCCTCAATAATAAACGAAATAACATTTTCCAAGTTCAAAATGTATACTTATATACATTTCAATCTCAAAAGTAGTACAAACCCAAATGTACAAAGGTTCTCAATTCTTCATACATCCAACCCTTGCCAAGCGCTAGGGCGAGAACCATTACAAAAATTCAAAAGAACTAGACTAGGCTAGTCTGTACAGATCTCTCGTCCTTGCTCGCATCCCCTGTTAAGGAAAACAAAACTAACGGAATGAGCTAAACGCTCAGTGAGGTTCCAGACACTAATCAACTTAAACACGGACATTAGTCATGTAATAACAAGTAATCCAGGAAACATTAACAATATAAAACATTGATAACACATTCATTAAAAGGATACATGCTCACATGGAACCTTTCGTTCTTTCATTCACCTTTCATTTTCTTATTCCTCCAATCATTTTAAAATGCATTTTGTAAGTGAAAACCCCTCCATTGACATTGTCACTCGTTCATTCATTTCATCTTTCCCCCTTCTGGACATTGGCCAGACTCCACTCGACAACATGGTAATACTCGAGTATACCAAACTTTTACCCAGGGTCACCAAATCGCCCGACCGAGTCCGCTTCTGGCTCGAGTCGACCGGCAACAAAGGGTAAGGGTCCAGTTCAGCCACAAGGCTTACACTCATGCACAACTAGCGTATAATCAAATAATCATTGAAAATTTTGCATTTATTTAGGTCGAGTTCGATAAAGTACACACTTGCCTAGCAAAACTCAATTTCAGCAATCATTGAAAACATTTAACAGGTAATCAAACATCCACAACAAGTCACATAGTCAACAGAAACATAACGTACAAAGAACACTCACCTATTTACGCAAAATAACGTCCAAAGTAACCCTCCGGGCAATACCCTCAATCACCAAGGAACCCTAATAATAACCAAGAGAAAATATTATAGTTAAACCATCCAAAGTTTAGGTGAACCAAAGAAAATCCAAATAACTACTAGTACAAGTATAAGTATAGTTTTGGAAGTGAAAAGAGTACATTTAAACCAAAGGACATGAGTAAAATATTTGTAAAACTTATGCTCGCTCATAAAACTTTGAAATTTCCATTTGAGTCGAAGAAACGAAGAAAACGTATTTCTATTAGTCGTAAATTTCATTTTTCCAAGGGTACAAGTTTTGGCTAGATTCTAACTTATATACCCCTAAGCAAGAAGACTTGGATACCTTAGATGATTCAAGTTAGTTTCATCCTCAACCCTTACTCAAGTCGCGAGTACATCTACCTAGCCCTCGAGTGCAAATTTGGGCAGCACGTCCTTTGTATTTACCTATTTTCCAGCCATTCAAGACTTCATTATTTTCCTCAATCAATCCCCAAAATCACACACAAATAATCTCATTAGAATAGCCGTTTAATAGGCTAAAAGTCATTCCATTACAAAACCAAGCTAGAAAAGTGACGGAAATAAGGTTTAAGACAAAGAACAAAATGTCAGGTTTGACGTCTCTAAACATATTGGTCACCACCGAAGCTACACTTATTGGATTGGGGTAAAATTTAAACCATTTCGAAACTAAGACAAAGGGCTACAACTTTGACGAAGACAATTGAACCCAGTTCACAGTGTATCCAGGTCGAATCTACAAATTACAGAACCAGAATTTCACCGTCAGGCTGGTTAACAGCACTGGATTCAAATGACAATAACTCAGGCTACACAAGTCTGATTGAGATGTTTTTGGATGCGTTGGAAATATAAAACATAAGACTACAACTTTTATTTTTTGACCAACTACTGATTTAATACGGATCAAGGTGAAAACGAAGCCAGAATGGGGAAATGTCAAAACTGTCCACAAAACTATACCTATGACAGCAAGGGTAATTTTGTCATTTCATGTGTTACAGTGTATGGATTGAGCTGAAATTTTACAGCAAGCTATAAAACATCATTTTATACAACTTTCATGTTTTAACCTAATGCTGGTTCGGCCTCCATCATGGCCGATTGATCATGGTCGGAACAGGGTAATACAAAATCGAAAAACTGGAATTCATGCATTCAAGTGCTAATCCTCACAATTCTAGCTTGAAACACTACTTCACCTCCTTATCTAAGCTTATTCACATCATATTCTATCTAAACAAGGAGAAATATAGCTGAACAAGTCAAACCCTAACTCACAAATTCGCCATAATCATCAAAACTACTTGCATAGCTATCAATTAACCAAGAATATGAGTTGTGTAGCAACTTAAGCAAGATTAAGGGAAATAAAGATGATGGACAGCCAATATACCTCACTAAGATGCTTGTAAGAGATATCCACCACCTCTCCTTGTAAAGTTTTAGCAAACAAGCTTCCCAAGTGCTCAAAGAAAGGATTAATCGGTTTAGTTTCTTGATTTTTCACTCAAACAAGATGGATTCAAGGTGAAAGTCGGAGTTTTCTCTCTTGTGTTTTTCTCCCCTCAAAATTTCGTCCAACAAGCCAGAAATGGTGAAGAAATGAGGTTAATTTGGTTATAAGATGATAGGAAATTAATTGGTCAAACAACCATTGGATGGTTGCCACTTGTCACTTAGGATTCAATCTCATTTTTTTTCTTTTCTTTCCTTTTCCTTAGTCAACAAAGATGGCTAGATTAAGGGGTAATTTAGGGCTGATTAGTCAAGTAAAAACAAGGGGATTAAGGTAATAAAGTGGTGGTCAAGTGGTGTATTCCATCGGTAGAGAACGGTACCCGTCGGTTCCAACCGTTTTTCCTTAAATCGCGTATACTAGTGTTTTAATGTATGATTCACTCACTTAGTGTTAGCACTTCTAATCACACATTTAATATCATCTAAAACTCACTCTCAATCACTAAATTTAATACACATACTGATACGAGACGCGGAAGCTACTTCGGATCTAGAGGAACACGATGAAGATTTGACGGAGTTGAACCCGAACTTGGACCACTCAAGAACAGATTTAACGGTAGAGGACGCCACAATCAAGTATGTGTGCTTGATTGATAAGTCAAGAACAGCCTAGGATCAACTCTAGGATGTTCAACTTAGCTTTTACAAGCTAAGGGAATTTGCCACAAGGAATGGACGAAATTCTGGAAATTTTATTCAATACTCTCAAAAACTGAATGTAACATGCGGCTTGAGGCTATTAATAGCCGTGACTAAGACCTAATAAACTGGAAAAATAACAAGGAAAGTTCGGCCAGCCCCTTGGGCCTTCACTTGACCGAAAGCTAGCCCAACTAACTATAGATCCCCGTACGGCTCAGCGACGGTACTTAACTTCAGCTCAACCCGCCGTTTGGAGCTTGAACACTTGCATCTTCAATTGTAAGCAGCATTTTAGTAGTCGTGCAAGGATATTCCAACTCAATTCCTTCAATGGCCGGTTTCTCTTGGGTTTGGATGGCACGTACCAAGGCTTGGAGGGACTCCTTGAATCTCTTAGCTCGTGCTCGTGTCACTGGGCCTTGGGGCACTTTCACAGGGTCTACTTGTGCACTTTGGGCCTCGTGCTCCACCGCATCACATACCGTACCGATTACTCATACTACGAAAAGACGTAAAAACCCTAATTTATCGTAACAATGAAAGTAAAAAGGAAACCCCTGTTTCTATGATTATTTGTAGCTATTGGGGAAGTGAATGTGTAGTAAAGTTATTGTAAAGTAATAAATTCCAACTTTGTAAGGGAATTTTAAGAAAAATATAAGGAAGTTTACAAGTCCTCACATTAAAACCATACACAATCTCAAAGGGTGAGTAGTGTGTCGCACTATGAACAGTGCGATTGTAAGCAAACTCCACATGCGGCAAACACTCTTCCCAAGATTGACAACCTCAGTTTGTCCATCGCTTTGTGGATGACTTGTGGTTGAAAACAATAATCTAGTACCCAGTTTGGACCACAAAGTCTTCCAGAAATAACTCAAAAACTTTACATCTCTATCGCTAACAATGGTTTTAGGCATACCATGCAGACGGACAATTTCTTTAAAGAACAAATTAGCAATATGAGATGCATCATCGGTTTTGTGACAGGGGATGAAATGAGCCATCTTAGAGAATCGATCAACCACTACAAAGATGGAATCATTACCCCTTGGTAACCTAGGTAGTCCCAAGACAAAATCCATTGATAAGTCAACCCAAGGATAATGAGGGATGGGCAGCGGGGTATACAAGCCATATGGGTTTGTTTTAGACTTTGCCTTGTGACAGGTGGCACATCTACCGACCATGCGTTCCACATCTCTACGCATGTGAGGCCAGTAAAAGTGTTATTGTAACATGGCTAGAGTCTTAACAATTCCAAAATGTCCCATGAGACCACCACTGTGTGCCTCTCTAATCAAAAGATCACGAATGGAAGAATTAGGCACATATAGCTTATCCACATAAAACAAAAACCCATTATGCAAGAAATACTTTCCATGTGAACTCTTCATACAAGATGCATAGATATCACTGAAGTCAGTGTCATGAGCATAGAGGTCCTTAAGCATTTCAAATCCTAACAACTTAGCATCAAGCACAGCAAGCAAGGAATGTCTACGTGATAAAACATCAGCTACCACATTCGTTTTGCCAGTTTTGTATTTAATGACATAAGAGAAGGTGTCGATGAAATTTACCCATTTGGCATGGCGCTTGCTCAACTTGGGTTGCCCCTTGAGAAATTTCAATGATTCATGGTCAGTGTGTATCACGAACTCCCTAGGACGGAGGTAGTGTTGCCAAGTCTTCAATGCTCTTACAAGTGCGTAGAGCTCCTTGTCATACGTGGGGTAGTTCAGGGCAGCACCTCCCAGCTTCTCACTAAAGAATGCACAAGGCCTCTTGTCTTGCATGAGAACCGCGCCAATACCTACACCAGAAACATCACATTCAATCTCAAAGGTCTTGTTAAAATTTGGTAATGCTAAAACTGGTGCATGTGTGAGTTTGTCCTTGAGGGTAAGGAAGGCCTGTTCTTGGGCTTCTCTCCAATGGAATTTATCATTCTTCTTTGTCACGGCAGTCAATGGAGCAGCAATGGTGTTGAAATCTCAGACAAATCGCTGGTAGAAGCCTGCCAATCCATGGAAACAGCGCACCTCAGGGTGGGCCATTGCTTGATGGCCTCAATCTTGGATTCGTTTACTTTGATCCCTTGTGAGCTCACTACATAGCCTAAGAACACAAGCTCGTTGGTACAAAAGGTGCACTTCTTAAGGTTAGCGTATAAACGCGCCTTTCGAAGTGTCTCAAGAACTAATCTCACATGCTCCATGAGCTCTTGCTCGCTTCAACTATATATCAAAATATCATCAAAATAAACAATGACAAATTTATCAATGAAATTTCGCAAAACATGGTTCATTAATCGCATGAACGTGCTAGGGGCATTAGTCAACCCAAAAGGCATGACTAACCACTCATAGAGACCATGTTTGATTTTGAAGGCCGTCTTCCATTCATCGCCTTCTTTCATCCTTATTTGATGATAGCCACTCCTTAAATCAATTTTAGTGAAAATGATGGCTCCATCGAGTTCATCAAGCATATCATCTAGTCTAGGAATGGGATGACGATACTTAACGGTAATAGCATTAACGGCCCTACAGTCTGTGCACATGCGCCAAGTACCATCCTTTTTGGGGACGAGTATTACTGGCACGGCGCAAGGACTGAGGCTTTCTTTTACCCAACCCTTACCCAGAAGTCCGTCGACTTGCCTTTGAAGCTCTTTTGTCTCCTCAGGACCCATGCGGTAAGCAGGTTTGTTGGGTAATGGTGCTCCAGGAATCAGATCCATTTGGTGTTCGATCCCGCAAACGGGGGGTAAGCCATCAGGGATCTCATCAGGGAAAACATCCTCAAATTTCTGCAAAAGAGCAACCATACTCGAAGGCAATGCCTTATCGAGCTCAGCAACGTCTAGTAGCACATGCTTGCAAATCATGAGTAAGACAGGTTGGTCAGCATTTACAAGTTTGCGCACATCCTTAGCCTTAATTATCATGTTTTGCTCCCTAGTGTTTGGTTTATTCAATGCATGATCACGGGGTACACTAGGTGTGCTCACTTGACCCTTGGTCGATTGCTCACATGTGGAAGTGGAGCAAGTGCCAGGGTCGACCGTCGTTGGCTTTCTCTTTGACGGTCCAAGTCACTCTCCCTTTGCAATTTTAATTGGTCCTCATACACTTGTGCAGGTGTGAGTGGTGTGAGAACCATGTGTTTGCCATTGTGCAAAAGAGTGTACTTATTTGCCCTACCATCAAATGTGACATGTTTATCGAACTGCCAAGGTCTTCCTAAAATGACATAGGTTGCATGCATAGGTACAACATCACATAGTACCTCATCGACGTAGGGACCAATTGAGAAAGAAATATGTACCTGTTTGTATACACGTACCTCTCCTTCTTCACTAAGCCATTGGAAGTGGTATGGGTATGGATGTTTAATGGTAGGAAGGCCCAAGCTTTCAACCATGAGTAAGCTCGCCACATTGGTGCAGCTCCCTCCGTCAATGATGAGGCTACACACCTTATCACTTACTTTACAACGAGTGTAAAATAAGTTCTCCCTTTGCAACTGCTCGTCCTCCTTAACCCGGGCGGTTAGCACGCGTCGTGCCACCAAGCAGCCTATTTCCCCTTGTGTAGGAGAGCATTCTTCCTCAGCCGAGTCATCCTCCAAGCAGTCACCTTTGGTTAATCCCGGCATCTCCTCACAATCTTCATCATCCGACACGATGTCGCCATTGTGAGTGATCAAAATGACCCTTTGGTTTGGACATTGAGACTGGATGTGTCCAAACCCTTGGCACTTGAAGCACCTGATGTCCCTACTCCTAGCCTTGGGAGTCTCAAGTGGTGCCTTAGAAGTAGACCTGGGTGCGTCAACAGTTTTGTTAGGGGTAAAATTGGAATTTCGGGTAGGAGCATTACCTTGGATTCGGCCAGATGATGTCAGTATGGCCGAATTTCCAGCTTCGTGGGCTATTCTCCGTGGTTGGGTGCTCCTCCATGAGATCGAGCTGGAAGTTTGGAAGATACGGGCTCCTCACCTCAATTTCTTTCCCCTCTCGGCCTTGATAGCGAGTTCGAGAAGATCATGCATGTCCAAAAAATGTTGGAGCTCCAAGGCTTCTTAAAGATCAGGGTTGAGTCCTCTAAGAAACCTTGCCATGGTTGCTTCACTATCTTCGTGAAGATTCGCCCTCATCATGGCCATCTCGATCTCCTTGTAGTAGTCCTCCACACTCATGTTACCTTGAGTGAGGGTTTGAAGTTTGGAGTGGAGATCGCGGTTGTAGTAGCTAGGAACAAATCTCTTGCACATCAAAGCCTTGAGTTCTCGCCAAGTCCGGACTCGTGGTTCTCCCATCCTCCTTCGATGAGTCCTCACTTGGTCCCACCAGACTAGTGCGTAGTCGGTGAACTCGATAGTGGCTACCTTAACCTTTTGTTCCTCGCTGTAATCGTAGCAGTCGAAGACCATCTCAATGCGGCCTTCCCATTCCAAATAAGCCTCAGGGTCACTTTTACCTTTGAACGTGGGAACTTGAATTTTAAGTCCCTTGAGTTCATTTTTAGACGTGTCCCTTTTAGGCCTCTCGTGTGAGGACCCGTAAAAACTATTATTTTATGCCTAATTTTTGGCTTAATAAATTATTTAATTGGATTTTTATCCCAAGGAATATTTTCTAGTCATATTAGACCTAAATACATGGTAATATAATTTCGTTATATTTTTAAAGTGACTCGTTCAAAAAAATAATTTCCTAGGGCGCGTTTAGTAAAAAATAGTGAATAGTACTTGGAGATTTTATCCGCGTAGTAGCATGATAAGCTTGGAATATTGGAGACTTGTACTATGGTCCTAAAATAGGTAATCTTATGAATAAAAACTCAAGTGATAGTTAATAGTGCTATCGTTATAAGAATTTCTCGGAAGTTTCGCGTTATAGCGTTAAATTTGACGGTACGCGTTTTCACACGCGCGACTTCAATTGAGGGACTTTAGACCCTTATTTCGGGACAATTAAGAGTGGGTAATATTTACATGAATATATATGCCTTGGAGGTTTAGTGCACTAGTGAACCAAACGCGCGAGAAAATCGAGCCGTAATCGCACCAAACGGCCCCTAATGAGAGTTGACTTTTGGATAAATTACCACCACTTATTTCACCTTCTCTTGGAAGCTAAAGGAAATCAGATTTCCCTCCACCTTCTCTCTCCTCATTGCCGACCAGCTCCCTCCTCTCTCTAACTCATTTGCAACAAAATTTCTGCTCACTAATCTCACTCAAAACCACTCCAAATCATCTCCAAATTTAACCAAACGTGCACCACACCTAGCTTGACACTTGAGGATCATTTTGAGCTGCAAACAAGGGCTGGAAATCACGGTTTTTCTGGGGTAATAGAGGGCCGAAAATTCTGCTGAACATCAACCCAAAGTAAGTGATGATCCCCTCTTGAAAACTTGAAGTTTGGAAGCTATCTTACCTTGTTAAGTTCATGCATGCATTTGGTTAGCTTGTGTATGGTGTAAAAATGTGATTGTGGGCTCTTTGAATTCCCACACTTGGGTTGTTGTTGCTGATTTGATGATTGATGGTGATTATATTGTTGGTTTAGTGGTTAAAATGATGCATTAGTGGTGGGTAATTAGTAGAAACTTCATTGGGTGTAAGAAGCTAAAATTTCCGATTCTGCCCCTGCCATGTTCGGCCATTTCCAGGCCAATTTTTAATGGTCTAACGGCTTGAATTGGATGTTTATAGGATGTATTAGATGTGTGAAAAATTTCATTGGAAAATATTGAGGTTTGATTGATCAAATGAATTTTCTTGAGAAACTAGCAAATCTGGAAAACTGTTCGCGTATGATTCTGACCAGTGATAGTATTTTGGCTATAACTCTGTGAGGCCAAGCTAGATGAGGCTGATTGGATTAGACAACGTCACGAGCAGTTATCTTTAATTGATGAAAAAAGATTAAATGCCATTTGTCATGGTCAATGCTATCAAAAAAGGGTAGCCCGTGCTTACAATAAGAAGGTCCGACCACGGATATTCACAGAAGGAGATAAGGTGTTGAAACACATTTTGCCAGTACAAGAGAAAGCTAAGGGGAAATTTGCACCAAATTGGCAAGGCCCTTTTATTGTCCAGAAAGTTTTACCCGGAGGAGCATTCATTCTCGCAGAAATGGATGGGCAAGTGTTCCCTCAACCAATCAATTCGGATATGTGAAAGAAATTTTCCATATGATAAATGGAATTTTCCTTTTAAGGTTGATGTAAAGAATGGAATGAAAAGTCAGGCCTTCTTCCTTTTCAATCAAATATTCTACCCCTAGTTATCCCTTTTGAGCCTTCAGAGCAAATTATTTCGCTTGGCAACCCCTAAGAATCGCAAACCCCACACTGGGGCAAATTTCGAGTTGAAAAAAAAAAAGAAAAAAGGGGTAGAAGTGACAGAGGAACAAAATGAAGAAAATTAAAGGAAAATCTCAATTGAGAATAAACTGGGGCAATTATTAGTAGAGTTAATTTGAAAATGCGATCTCAGAAAATCTAAACATTCGTAAATTCGCCTTCAAGCCTCAACCTTTTCTAAGAACCCCACCAGAACCTATTACAGAAACCAAAAGTCCTGACTTCTGTTCTCTACATTGCCTTCTTAGGATAATTTCTAATCAAATGGCATATGATGTCAAGAAAACACCTTCACCTATCTTGTAAGGGAAGGATTGTTACACTGATGCCATTGTTTTTCAAAACGCATTTCTGAATTAGTGCGGGCGGTAGACAAGATTTGTTTGTTAGGTGTAAACCCGCAAGGGCACCTTGAGAAAAAGAAAAGAAAAGAAAAGAAAAAGAAAAAAAAAGAGGAAAAAGAAAGAAGAAGAAAAGAGAAAAAGGAAAAAGAAAGAGAGAAAAAACAATGGCAACCTTAGTGAAAACCCGAAAGGGCGCTGAGGTAGGGTTTCATAAGGAAAAGTGAGTTTGGATCCGAAGAGCTGGTGACCTAGTTCGTTGGAATTTCTCCTCACATTGTGGTTCTATTCGTCAAGCATTGAACTTCCGAAGATTGATATCCAAAGGGTCAAAAGTGGCACTTTAGTTCGAGAACTCAAATGATCGATTTATCAAACACAAGCTTTTTGAATTTGAGTATATAAGTTTATTTATTTGAAATGATTCTTCATTCAATAAAGGGGATAGTTGTGTTTATATTATTAGAATTTTCATCATTACATGCAATTAGAATATTTTTTCATGTGTTTTATGGTCCTATTAGTTCCTCTTGTTTTTATCAATGGCAATCCCTATAAGTTATCGAAGATAAATGGATACTCAATGATATGTTGGGTTAAGTACGAGAAATTATAGAAGTTTGATATTGTTCACAGGGCAAGGTTGGAGTGCTCGCTACGTCAACAAAGAAGTCCAAAATACTCATGTTTACACATCTCTTGAAGAAGGGGTTGATCGAATGGTGGCGGTGTTATCTATCCTTATTTCTTTTCTTACAGGTCCGATAGTTCAATCGCATTACACTGGGGCAGTTTTTAGAAGAAATCGTTTGTCTCTCCTTCTGAAATTCTACAAAAGTCTTGCACAACACTGACCAATTGACCAATTAAAGGCAGGCTCGGGTATTCATCCCATTGACCAAAAAAGGAAGGTAGGCTCGGGTACGGATCCCACTGACCAATTGACCAATTGAAGGCAGGCTCGGGTAGTCATCCCACTGACCAAATGACAGATGAAAACAGGCTCGGGTATTCATCCCACTGACCCAAGCGATGGCAGGCTCGGGTATGGATCCCGCTGACCAATTGACCAATTGAAAGCAGGCTCGGGTATTCATCCCACTGACCCAAGCGATGGCAGGCTCGGGTATTCATCCCACTGACCTTTTGAGTTTACAGGTTCCAACTCACAGTGGAATAACTGTAGGTAAGTATTTGGTGTCTACGTCTTTGTCTCGAGTTTCTTCGAAACTCAGACAAAGAGGGGCAAACTGTAGACACCAAATTTTTAGTTTATTTTTTAATTGCTATTTTTTTTTCATGTTAGTTATCATTATTTATTTTTGTCTCTTTTTATTTTCATTTTTCTAAGACACTTTAGCGCAAAATTCATCAGAAATGAGGAAAAATTACTCACAAAAATATACTTTAATTCTTTAGATTCAATTTATGAAATTTTGTTGGAATTAGTGAAAATAAAAAGAAATTGCAAAAAAAAAAGAAAAAAAAAGGAAAAAGGGAAAAATTATTTTTAGCATTTTTGGCTTTCGCTGCCTTTGCGTTGTTTCGATTTGTGATCAAGAAAAATCATTTTCCTTTATTAATTCATTGAAAATACTCATCATCAATCAAACACAAAATTCCGGCATTCTGATTCCTTTGTAGTTGACTTTGTTTAAATTTTATTTTTATCTTGTTCCCGTTAAAATCATTATTTTCACTATTATTAACTCATTGGAGAGAAAGGAAAAATCCAGTAAAGGAATTAATGATATGCTTTGAAAAAACGCGGAACCAGCAGCGTGCCAACAGAATGCAAGAAACAAAAATGCAGCTCTTTTTTCCAGTGGGTTTTCCAGTCATTTTTGCCCGATATTTTGCTCTATCAGATTGGCATAGTACAAGGCCATCTGGCCCTTCATCCGACAACTCAAAAATTTTGAGAAAACAAAAGCCATCTAAAGGCTCCCGGAGAATCACAGAAAAATGCAGAAAAAAGGGCACCGTAGATGCTAGGTTTGAGGGATGGCTGATGCCTATATAAAGCCATGAAGCTGGGGGTAAAAAAGAAGGAAAAAAGGTACAGCGGCTGGGTTTTGGAAATAGGAGGAGTGACGGCTAGGGTTTGAGGTTGAAAAGAGAGCAAAAGGGACGGCTAGAGAGAAACGAGGGAAAAGAGTGAAACGGAGGACGGCTGACGAAGCGAGGGAAAAGAGGGCGGAGTTGGATAGAAAGGAAAAGCCGAGAGTTTTAGAAAGAAGTAAGGGTAAGATAAGAACGAGGGAGAAAAATCAGAAGGGAGGAGAGTTTGTGAGGGTGAGAGGAAAACAGTGAGAGCAAGAAAGCCTTGCAGCGGAGAAAAGAAAACTGGAAAAGGAGCAAAGGAACGCGGGGTTGCCGGATCTCCATACCTTCACTTACGGTTTCCTTCATCCAGGTTGCGGCAGGTCTCGTTGGTCCACTGCAGAGCTCGATCATCCCTCAAGGTAACTTCGTTCTCTTATCCTCCTCTGCCTGCACATACTCCTCCTCCGCAACCAAAAGTTTCGATCCTTGATTCTGTGCTCATGATTTGTCTTCCTTCCTTCCGTTTTCGATCCTTGATTGATTCAGATTCCGGCTCCATATCACTGCATCTGATTTTTTTTTATGACCTATTGGGTAGAGTTTTACTGTTTTTCTCCTGGTTAATAACGAACTCAAGATTTGTGAATGAATTTGAATCTGCAAGTCACTCCCTCTCAACTCAGAATGCACTTTCTGTTGTGGGTTCTTAATCTGGCATTTGGGCAATAGGTTTAGGAAGGCTAACTTTCATGGTGATGTTTCTACATTTTGGAAGGGTTCAGTTCAGATTTTCGTTAGAAAAATGCAGTCTTGCTTGCGCTGGTTCAGATGTGCTGATTTCCTTGTTTGTTGCCGTCTTTTTGTTGGTTCTTTCACTTCTGTTGTGCGGTCTTTTGCATCTTGTAATGGCTTAGTGTATGGGTTTGGTCTGATTTCTTTGATTATATGGTAGGGAACTTTTGTTGTTTCTGGCTCCTGATGATATCACTGTTGGTTCCATCAGAAGCTCATTTCATTTTCCTTGCCTTTGCGACTGCCATGTTATTGTCCTTTGTGTGATTTTTCAACGGCTAAGGATGTTCACTAGAATGGGTTACAGCTTCTAATGTATCTCAGTTGATGAGTTTACTGATTCTAGCTTGAGATGGCATGAGACATCTGGGTTGAGTGAAAAACGGCATGAACGTACGTTTCTGCTAAGTTTCTTTGCTGCATTGTTGTTATTCTTATTTTCTTGGGCCTGGATCATCTCGTTTGGGATAGTTAGGGGCAGGCATCCATGTTTAAGCTATGTTAGGATTTGTGTTTGCAGATGTGTGAGTTTGATTGATGAATAATGAAGTTTTTGCACATTTGTTCTCGGCATTTCATCCATGCTAGTATGAAGCGGCAAAATGCGCAGCAGAGTAGAGGCTGATGCATCTGTTTTGTTGTTTTCTTCTCCATGACCACTCACCAAGCCTTGGCCATCCTAATTTGATGGTTAATTTGGTGTGGAAAGGGGCAGTGATTGATTGGTGTTGAGTTTGCATGTTTGGAGTCCAAACCACTTGAATCAGGATCACATACTTGTTGGAAAATAAATTTCAGGTTGCCAAACCATTTTTACATGAATGTTTTTCCAGAATTTTGCGTCAGTATCTTCTATGTTTCTTGCTTGTTTGGATGTTGAAGTTATGTGTCTTGTTGCTTAGTTTCAAATTATGATTTTCGATTGAAAAATTTTCGAGCAAAGCTGTGTGTTTGGTTCGAAATCTGAGTTTGAAAATGAGTCTACAACAAGCTGCACTCTCGGTTGCAGAAGCTGGTTTCGCCGTTGTTGCTTGCATGAAATGCTTCCATGAATTGCATTTCTAAGAAATGTTAGCCATGTTTGGTTGGGATTAGTCCAAAAGTGCTGTGCGAAATTGCCTGCCGAAAGTTTGTTTGATTGCAGAAAGCTTTCATTAGTAATGGTTTGTTGCAGAGAGTGTTTTCGGTGGTTGCATGAAGTTTGCATGGAAAGATGCTTCGAAAATCGCACTTTGACCCCTTGATTTGTGTTTAATGCTTCTATGGCCCATAAGATTGAAAAGATTAATCAATTGGATCCCTTTTTACATGATAGTTTGCCTTGATATATTTTCATGTGAATTGTGGACAGATTTCAATGGATTTTTTTTAGGATAAAATAATGAAAGCTTAATAATTTGGAAGAATTTATAGTCTTGGTTTCCATTTGATTTAAATTTTCTTAGCTAAATTTGTCATTTAATCGTAATAAATAACTTTCCATTCTTCTTTTGTGATTTTAGCATTTGATTGTGATGGATTCCACCTTAAACCATTAAATTTAGTATTCCATTTTAGACTGTTGAAACTCTTTATTTGGGACCGTGTTTGCTTACACATGAATGGTTTGTTCCATATTTAATTTTCACTTTGTGTTTAATTTTCACTTTTGTATTTAATTTTTTTGTTTCATGTAATTAGTTCTTAATTAAAGTGATGCCTTGACCCTTTTCTTTATTTTGGAGGGTAAATAAGTAAATTCATTTCATTAGGACACCAACTCAAGGGAGGTACACTCTATTCCTCATTTTTACTTTATTTGACCCTATGTGTACTTATGTGATTTATGTGTTTAATTGCAAGCCTTTTGAATGTTTTCATTTTATTTATTTATTCGCTTTAGTCGTCTTAATTTCGTATATTTATTTTAGTTCATTTTGATTATTTGAAAGGCATTTAAATGCCAAGTTGTAATAGTTAGGATTATTTTATTTAATCTTATTTTTTCCCCCATTAGATTGTAGTAGGGCCCCCCCTCAAATGTAATAGCTAGGGTTTTATTCGCTTTCTTTTCGCTTGTGTGACTTGCATGCTTACGTGCTATGTGTTATCGCTTTCTTAGGGTCTTGCATCTAGATATCATGATTATGTGTTATGTGTTTATGTGACATTATGTGTTTACTCGCTTTATTATGCTTTAATGAGGTTATAATCAATTAATGACGTTATCGCACTAGTCCAACGCTAGTTGTGATTCCTTTCCCGTCACCACACTAGTCCAACGCTAGTTGTGGCTCTTTGTTCCGATTTTTCACTAGTCCAATGCTAGTGAGGATTCATAGACATGGGCTAGTCCAATGCTAGACCCTTTGATGTGTGCACGGATGGCGAGATGGATAGCGGCTTTAACTCAAGACCCTCATAGAGACCTCGAAGGCTTGAAGGATTTTAATCGGGTTATCTACACCATGACCCAAGCCCATGAAGAGTCAAGTGGGCCTCCAAATGAGTTGGCTGAATAGGGCCTTAGGCCTTAGTAGTTATTTAGCAATTGATTAGTGTTTTAGTAAGAGCATGGGCTGGCCCCTCTTGTCCCAAGACCATGGGCCGACTTTTCCCTTTCCTAGTCCCTTTAGGGTTTCAGTCACTTTAGCCTATAAATAAGCTTGCTTTGTAAGGTTTTAGGGAGACGTTTTATCAATAAAGTTTTGCATATTTTCGATTCTTCTTGAGAGAGAGATTCGACCCCTTTTAACTTGCTTGGCAAGGGTTATTGAGCAATCTCGCGTCCTGTCCTTGATTGTTCATCCGACCTATTCCCCTGGAGTATTCACCTTCATCGGAGTGTCGTCTACCACCTTCAAATCAAATCGTGTTGTCCGTTTGGTTAGAGGTTCCGCACACCAAGCGTTGGACGTCCCCGCTAGATCCTTGGGCAAACGTGCTACGTGTCTCGACCGTGGATCGAGGAGCGTATCAGTTGGCTTCAGAGCTTTGGTGGAGGTATCTTCCGTTATATCCGTAGTTGTGTCTTAGTTTTCATTAATTCCGCTGCCTTGTTAAAAAAAAAAAATTCTGTTCGCTAGCTTTGGTATTTTGTTGTGCCGTTTCCTTTCGTTTGATGTCTAGAAATTCTGGTCATTGCTTTTATTAATTGAGTCCGTCCGTTTGTGTCTTCAAGTCTGTCCGTTGCTGCTTTGTTAGTCAAAAAACAAAAAAAAAACAAAACAAACAAAATCTGTTTGCATCGCTTGTCAAAGAGAAAAAATTCTGTCCGCTAGTTCTCGTTGTTTGTCGCGTCAATTTCTGGACAGTTGTGTGTTATTGTCGATAGTCCCAATCTGCCCAGATTTCATACTCTAGTGACATCCATTCTGCCCAGCAATTAGCCTTGCCGAATCTGCAAAAAAAAAAAAAAAAGAAAGAAGAAGAAGCAAGTCGCGGCTAGGGTTTTGCCTTGTGGCCAAATCTGTCCAAATCTTAGTAACTTATTCAAGTTGTTTACTTATCTTGTCTAAACTGATTTGGGGTTAAAACTTGTTGGAGTTGAGAATCTTGAAGGAAACTACAACCATCTAGGGTTTCTTGAGTTCTTGGAATTAAATCTTGAAGTTCTTGGGAGTTCTTGGGAAATCTTGGAGTTTTTGGCTGATTAGTTGTAGTACGTAGAGCTGCCCAGAAATCTGGTTTGTGAACCTTTCTTCCGTCTAGGTTTAGTTGCAGTTGTTAAGTTAAAAAAAAAAAAAACAGAAACGCAAAAGGCAAGAGGGAAACAAGAAGAACATTCGGCCAACAAGAAACCAAGAAGGAAGCCGTAACTCTTTATTGTCAAATCTGTCTTGTTATTTCTTGTTTTCAAACCAGAAAATTACATCAAGCAAAGAAAAGAATTCAAAAGTTTTGACCAACCTCTTCTTGAAATTCTTGGTTACCTTGAGCCTTGATCACTTGAACAACCTTTGTTTGTGGTTCTTGACCATCTTGAACTTTAAACACTTGCACCTCTCTTCGAATAAAAAGTCTCTTGTATGATCTTGCATCCATACGTGGCTTTCTTGGTTGAGGAGTGAATTTCTTGGGAGATTCTTGAGTAACATCACTCGCATGTTCTTGGGAGTCCATTAGAGCCGAATTTCTGGAGTCACAAGAGCTAATTTCTGGAATCACAAAGAACCGAATCTGCCTTGAAGGAGAGAGAGCCGAACTTCTTGTTCTTGGAGTAGAGGGAGAGCCGAATTATTTGGGTAAGTTGCGGCTGTGAAGAGGGAGTCTTATAGGGAGTATAGCCGACTTTGGGAAGGCCTTCACGAGGAGGAAATCTGGAAATTTCAGAGTTCCAAATCTGGTTGGTGTTGTGAGAGTAAAGTGTGCGGCTGCTAAGTGGGATTTGAACCGACCTTGGGGTGGGTTTGAGAGGGAAATTGCTGGAAGCTTACGGGAAGGAGAGAGGAGGAACCAAATCTGTCTTGAGAAGAATTAGGAAGTTTCCAACTCCAACTTGTTTTCCAACTTCGTTTAGGAGACTAAGTAATATACTTGGATAACTATTGGACACTCCTATATTTTCTCCTCCATTTTAGGATATCATACTACATTCTCTCATCCTTTTTAAGGAAACCACTCCTACATCTTAGGAATTCTTAGAGTTTCCTTTCTTGGAAATATTTTTTTCAAATCTGTCCGCCACCCTTAAGCTCTCCAAAACCGTCTTTCCCTTCACCGAAAAAAAACAAAGAATTCTTGCATACTCTTGTGGGGATAAGTTGGTGACAATCACTGGACTCTAGCAACCTTTCTCAACTACCTAACCCAACAGGTAAAGGTATTTGGTAAGTCCATTAGAGTGAGTAATTGTGAGTGATACACGAGAGTAGAGTGTACATGCGTGAGCTTGTGTGTGGGAGGAAAATTCCTTTGCTCTACTAACCGTTTTGCAGGTCACATAGTCATGCCCACTAGAGTTGCATCTTACTCATACAATCGAGAATTCGTAGAGACCGAACCTTTCAAGAGGAGAGGTCCCAAGCGAAGTACCTCCAAGTACTCTAGTTCCATGCAATCCAGTTCACAATGTGGGTATCATTCACTCCGGAAGGAGATGCAACGCCACCATGCTTATGCTTTGAACAAATACGAAAGGTATGAACAAGATTGTGATGAGTATGAGAAGGAGCAAAGCAGCTTGCGTAGAGCATCTAAATCAAGGTCAACTTCAAGCAAACAAGGTTCATCTAAGAAGCGTCTTGACAATCAAGACGAGGAGCTCGAGAATTTTCGAATTGAGTCAAAGCTTCGTGAAGCAAAGGATGAATTCCGAAGTCAAACTAAAGCATGGGTTGATTCTATGATGGAAAGACTTAGCCAAGTATGGGATTCCCACTTTGAGCAACTTAATCATGTGTCGACCGGTGGTAACAAAGGAAATATTCATCCTAGTCCCTCGTCGATTGAAGAGCCCTCTATGAATGAGATGCAGCTAAGCCATGAACATAATCCGAACTCAAGTGCAATGAATGGACAATGGTCCGAGACAAATGGAGTGAGAAAAGGCAAGAATAGTTTGGCCTTATTGATGAGTAAAGAGGAGGAGTTGGCCATGTTCGCAAAAGTTTAAAGTGTGGACGTTTTGTTTGCTAACAAGCTAACATGTGTTTTGTTTAGTACCTCTTCTTTTGTGCAGATTAAACAAAGTCAAGTAGAGTTGGTCATGGCATGTTCCATTCCCACGTCACTTGGACACTTTGCGAGTTTCCATGGAGTTTGTCTTCTAGGAGCTAAATCTCTTTGGTCTCAATTCATGGAACCATGTCAACTCAAACCTGTCCACACCATTGGAGGATTGATTCGAGCTCGTCTTAAAAGGGAAATTTCAGATTCTACTGCTTGTTCTCTACCTATGGTTCATTCCTCACCTTTGCCTTATTTTGAGCATGATACTAGCACTAACTCTTGTTGCTCTCATGTAGGTGTTAAAGAGAAGTGTAAAGGACTAGCACTGGCATCTCAAGTTGAATCAATTGGTAGAAGGAATATTGAAGTGTCAAAGGGAGTTTTCTCATTTCCATCTTGTTCTACACCTTCTTACCATCTAGTTGATAATGTACCGTTAGTTCTTTACCCGATTTCCGAATTGCTTCAAGTTGAAGGTTATTTTGTTTTTGTAGGTTGTAACGCTGTCCAAAATTTTCCAACTATGGTTAAGAACTTGCAACCCGATTTCGTGCTTATTCCTGCTGAAAGTGGAGCACGTTCGGGCTTCTTCACATGTCCAAAAGCTGGTCACCACGAGCTTACTTCACCAACTCCAACTTGCACAAATTCATATGATTCGTATGGAGTGCGTCTCACTTCATTGCTGCCACTTTTGTCGGATGATACCCACAAATGTGTCAATAAAGATCCGAACGTTGGTCTTACATCACTGGTTCGTACGTCTAGGGAAGTGCAACCTGATTGGTTCAATGTTTCACCTCCAAATAGGCAAGTTGTGCCAAATCAGCAACAACCAGGGACGAGTCATACCACCTTGAAAAACCCGATTTGGAATTTCTCTTGCTCCCATGAGCATCATTCTGAAGATCCTTATCTTGTGCATGAGAATGGTGACACTATAACAATGCATGGCCGAAGGATGATTAGAGCGCTTTGGATTGCTACCTGGAAGTTTCGCGAGCCTTACACAAGCTCTTTCCTATCTTGGCGCATGTCCTTGTTTGAGAGCCTAATGAAGCTGACCAAACGACATTTAACTTGGCTCGTGACCTTTCATTTGTTCCCAACGTGGCTGACTTCCAAACGCACTATCAATTTGAGTTGTCATACTACTAACTCTTGTTAGTATCTTCCATCCCCATCTGGATTTGAGGACAAATCCTTCTTAAGAGGAGGGGACTGATGTGTGCACGGATGGCGAGATGGATAGCGGCTTTAACTCAAGACCCTCATAGAGACCTCGAAGGCTTGAAGGATTTTAATCGGGTTATCTACACCATGACCCAAGCCCATGAAGAGTCAAGTGGGCCTCCAAATGAGTTGGCTGAATAGGGCCTTAGGCCTTAGTAGTTATTTAGCAATTGATTAGTGTTTTAGTAAGAGCATGGGCTGGCCCCTCTTGTCCCAAGACCATGGGCCGACTTTTCCCTTTCCTAGTCCCTTTAGGGTTTCAGTCACTTTAGCCTATAAATAGGCTTGCTTTGTAAGGTTTTAGGGAGACGTTTTATCAATAAAGTTTTGCATATTTTCGATTCTTCTTGAGAGAGAGATTCGACCCCTTTACTTGCTTTGGCAAGGGTTTTGAGCAGTCTTGCGTCCTGTCCTAGATTGTTCTACCGACCTATTCCCCTGGAGTATTCACCTTCATCGGAGTGTCGTCTACCGTCTTGAATCAAATCGTGTCGTCCGTTTGGTTCTAGATCCCGCAACTCCAAGCGTTGGACGTCCTCGCTAGATCCTTGGGCAAACGTGCTACGTGTCTCGAAACGTGTTGATCGAGGAACGTATCACCCTTAGGGACCTCCCTCGCTAGATCATGTTTGTATGATTACATTACACTTCATGCATATTCTTCCATTTTTAGGATCTTTATCATTTTCACATAATATTTCCCCTAATAAAATATCCCTTACCCCTATGTATATAACATTTAGATTTGCATCTCATTTAGGAAATTAGGGGGGTAGATTAGTTCATTTGCTTGATTAGATTAGGGAATAACCCCTTG
This sequence comes from Coffea arabica, assembly GCF_036785885.1. Taxonomy (NCBI): domain Eukaryota; kingdom Viridiplantae; phylum Streptophyta; class Magnoliopsida; order Gentianales; family Rubiaceae; genus Coffea; species Coffea arabica. The sequence continues at coordinate 6,219,918 of NW_027266262.1, forward strand.
AATATGGGATATGGACGAGTTTGGCTTTCTAGCCTTAGCACGCTCATATTCCCTCTATTAAAGGGAAAATTGAGTCACGAACATTAGTCTCCCGTACCCGACATGATGCATTCCTTTAAGACATGTATATTTGTATAATTATTTTATTTTATTTCTTTTCTTAGAGTCTCATATTTTTTGCATTATTCGTGACTTCTCCAAAGGGTCATTATTGGGCATCACAATTAATGTGATTGGCACCATTCAAACTTTGAAGAGAAATTTTGCCCCCCGATGCCCCCCTAGGTCTAGGGTTTGCATTCATATAGTGCGTCCAAATGTGATAAATCTTTAGGTTAAAACAAGAAAATCTTTGACTAAATCACGCAACTAGCCTTTGCTAGGTCGAAAGGGTGCCTCAGATTTTTATCCTTGCCTTCCCTTTCTTCAAATGTGACTCCCGAACCTTTTTCTTTGATTTACGTAGACTAGGAGTCGTTTAAAAGGGGTTTTTCTACTCTTTCCTTTGAAAAATTCATTTTTAGGTGTCTTGGTACGCCTTAACTCTATACCAAGTGGCGACTCCGATTTTATTTTTAAAAAATCCTTTTTAAATTATTATTTTGGGTCAAATCGTCGCATTACAAGTCCCATTTAGGCCCATTTTTCTGTTTAAATCAAAAATTCATTTTTCAAATAAAAAATTCACCTTTTTAAAACCATTTATTTTTCTTATAAAAAATGGGGCGCGACAAGAGTACAATTCCATTACTTGCAATGACAAGGGTTCTTGAGCAATCTCGTGATCGTCCTTGATTGTTCATCCGACCTATCCACTTGAGTAATCACCTCGATTGGAGTCGTCTTTCTACCACCTTCAATCAAGTCGTGTCGTCCGTCTTGGTTTTAGGCTACGTAATCCAAACGTTGGACAACCTCGCTAGATTCTTGGGCAAATGTTCTACGTGTCTCGAAACGTGTTGATCGAGGACCGTATCAACTGTACTATCTAACTTTTGAAACAATTGAACGTTACTTATGAGATACTTGACTTTATTGCTCTATGATTTCAAATCTATGATTGGGTTGTATACATTTGCGATTATTTCGGTGTCTTCCTTTTTATTTTTGTTTTGCATGATCAAAGTGTCACTTTTCAAACTTCGTTTATGTGCACTCATTTTACATCATGCCTTTATAAATGTTAAATTTATGAGCGGCCAAAGAAGTAAAAAGGGACCGAGTGCGAGAGGTTAAGCAAGCCCAAGCTCAAGGGGATGTTTATGGAACGGCAACTAGGTCGGACCCAAAATCCTAGAAATGAAGGAAAACAATCACGTAGCTACTATTGTTGATCATATGATTGATGTCTTAGCACGGTTAGTTGAGCACCAAAGCCCTAAACCAAACAACCGACCTAGGAATCGAGAGAGGTGTGAAGATTGAGCGATTCTTGAAGTACGTCCATCTAAGTCTCATGGAGGACCTAACATCAAAATAGTAGAATTGAATTGAGAGAATCAAATAAGGCACTAGTAAAGGCAAGAGGTTAGGGTTTCTTCTTGAGTAACTTGGTAAGTGAGTATTGGAGAGTGAACTAGGGTTTGAAACTTTGATATTAAGAAATAATATCCTCGTATCTTGTTATGTTTATAAGTGATAAAAGTAATGTTGTGGAGACTCGAGAGCTCGTCCATTCTGGGGTAACCTATAAGCAAAGGAATGAAAGAGTAATATAGCCAAAATTTTCATTGTGAGTAGTTACTCATTCTGATCCTTGATTTGCCTGGCAGGCTAGCATTTGACTTAAACCAACCGGTAAGATGACAAATTTGGGAGAAATGTGTAAGGAAGTGGACCTTCTTCGAAAGGAGGTAGAGTTTCAAAAGAAATTGGTTGATTACTGGGAAGGACGGTGGAAACAAGAATATGCTAAGAAAATTGAGTTGCTACGCAAGAACGTGGAACTAGAGAAGAAATACAAAGGGAATTCTCAAGCTGGCCACGCCGTGACTTCTCGTGTAACTTGTGGATATTGCGATAAGCCCAACCACACAGAGAATGAATGTTGGAAGAAATCGAGAAAGTTCTTGTATTGTAGTAGTGCCGAACATCAGATTGCAAGTTACCTTAGTACCCCTAATAAAAAGAGGAAATACCCAACAGCCTACTAGGTCTGCTTCAAAACAGTCGAGTGCCAGAAGGAGCGATTTGTACTACTGACTGTAAGTGGGATCCAAGTAGTAAAAGTTTCGCGAGTAGGGATGGATCTGACTCCACTCGAGCGATTGGGGTTGTAGTTTTACCTAGTCTAGACTGGCCCTTTTGAAGTGGTACACTTTTGTAACTAGGGAAAATCCTTTTGTTATTTTGTAACTCGGCACGTCCTGTTATGACCTTGTCGTTTCCCTTCTCCTTTTGAAATGATTTGATAAACTATTCCAACTTGATGTAACTATTATGATCTTTTATAACATGTGACAATTTACTTGCTTTTAATTGATTTCATGGCTTACAAGTATATTTAAACTTTGCCCCACACCTTTAGATTGGTAATAAGACATGGACGGTAGTAGGCGTGGTCGAGATTGTACTTCAGAGCGTAGGCAACCCCGAGGTCTTGGAGATGACCAGGGATCGGTGGTAGAAAAAAAAATTCGAGAACTTAGGGTTGAAGCTGGGACCCAATATTTGATTGCCAAATTGATATATTAAAGTTGGGAAATTTGGGTGAGTGAAAGAAAATATTTGAAATTAAGGGGCAGGATATAATATTTGGAATGGAAGTTTGAGGCTATACATAGACTCTCGAGACTTGAACAATGTGACCATTAAGAACAAATACCCTTTTTCCTCATATAGATGAAAATTTGATCAACTGCAAGGACCGTAGTATTATTCAAGTTGGATTTAAAGTAGAGTTGTTACCAATTGAGGATCCTAGAAACTAATGTACTTAAGACCGCTTTCAATTTAAGACGTGACATTCTGAATTCACAGTTACGCCCTTTGGGCTGACTAATGCACTAGCAGCAATTATGGATTTAACGCATCAGGGTTTTAAGCCATAGTTGGATCAATTTGTGGTGTCATTTATTGATGGTATATTGGTATACTCTAAGGTTCGAGGAAATCATGAAAGACGCCTAAGGATAGTTTTACAAATCCTGAGAGAGCGTCAACTTTTGTTAATTGCAATAAATGTAAGCTTTAGTTGAAAGAAGTACCCTTTCGAGGCTATACAACATCTAAGGAAGGATTTTAAGAATGAAAGAGTGTTTAACCGAGGCATCTGTGTTAGCCTTACCGAGCAGAGGAGATGGTTTTAAAATTTATACAGATACTTCCAAGTGTGGTTTCAGATGCAATTATAGGGTTACATGGGATACCTGTAAGTATTGTGTCCGATCGAGACCTCGGTTAATTTCTCGGTTCTAGCAGAAGATGCAAGAAACGCTAGGAACTAAATTGAGTTTTAGCATTTCCTACCACCCACGAGCTGATGGATAGTCAGAGATGGCAATTCAGAACCTTGAGGACATGTTGGGATCATGTATCTTAGATTTTGGAGAAAGTAATTGACATTGGTGGAATTTGTTTAGCTAAGGCTCTAAGTAATTATGATATGACACACTCTTTTGAAAACCCTAAATTCATGAGGTCGATTGAGTTATCCTATGACTTGGAAGTTAAAATGCATATTGGGGATCAAAGTTTGATTTCTAATTGGGTGGATAGAAATTATGAGATACGAGCTGGAAAGTGTAAGTTATTGACTAATCTGCTAAGCATGACTGCTAAGAGGTATGATATTATCCTAGGTGTGAATTTCGAGGACGAAATTCTTTTAAGGAGGGAAGGATGTGAGGACCCGAAAATTCTCTTATTTTTATTATAATTTACTGGCTTATTTAATTATTTATTCACATGTTTTCTCCGAATAATTTATTTCAACCATTTTAAGTCCATTTGTATGGAACAACGTCTCCCTTATGTTTTTAAAACGTTTCGTTAGAAAAATTTATTTTTTGAAGACTCGTTTAGTGAGGAATAACGAGTACATGCTTTTCGAGGCAAAATTCGATTCGAGAGTGCAAAAAAAAAATCTTGGAGGATTATGAATGATTACTAGTAGATTAAGAAAAGTTAATTGAGGGATTAGATGTGATTAACTTAATTAAAGCTTTTACTGTACACGCATTTCTCGAAAGTCATACCGCGTGACAAATTGGAGATTTAAGGAAATAATATTTGTGAGAACTCATGTTTTATTTCTAAAATGGTTATTTCATAATTAATTACATTAGTAGCAGTTAATTATATAATCGTTATATGAATTTCTCGTAAATTTCGCCTTATTGCGCGCGAATTGGAATTTCACTTATATCGAGCCGGAACGGCTAAGTGGAGATTTAAGAAACTTAATCTATACTACTAAGAGTGGATAATTATAATGTTAAAGGAAGTGTATTAGAGGTTTAGGGTATAAGTGAAACAAACCCGAGAGAAACGGACATGAAACACGCACGCGCGATTACTATTGATAGTTGACTTTCACCAAACTTTGGCCCCAAGTTTTATCAAGCTTCCAAGAGAAGCTTTAGCCATCAGATTTTTTTCTCTCTCTCTCTCTTCACTCAAGGCTGGCAAGGAAGAAGAAGGAATCTTCACTCCATTTCACTTCCAATCATCTAACCATTTCACTCCAAATTTCTCACACAAACTCACATACACTTGGAGATTCATCTTGGCTTGGAGGAGGAGGTCTTCTATCCGAGTTTCTTGGAGCTTTTGGTGACCCAAAATTTTTAATTTTTCATCATCTAAGAGGTAGTAATCATCCAACCCTTGAAACTTGGTTTTAGTGAGTTAAATTTGGCCTTGGAGCTTGTAGCTTCATGTGGGTGTTGTTATTTGGTTGAAAATGATTGGAGTGGGCTCTATGAAATTTCACAATGGATATATTGGACTGATATGATGATTTAGTGGTTGGTTTGAGTTGTTTTGGTGTTGTTTAAGTTAGTTATGGGTAGAGAATTGAAGGAAACCGAATGAAATTTCACTTGGACTGTTAACCGAATTCTGCCCTGTTTTTTCTCGAAGCTTTAATCCAAAATTTTGATGCTCAAATGACCTTGAATATGATGTAGATATGATGTGTAGGATGTGTGGAAAGTTCCCACCAAAAATCATGTGATTTGTTTGAGTAAAAGTTGGATTTTCGAAATATTTTCAAATCTGGAAAACGGGTAACAGGGGCTCTCTGGCAGTAAATTTGAACGATCATCACTCTTTGCTCAGACATCAAAATCAAGTGCCATTTGTGGCATTTGAAACTAGACACTTCCAGTTTTCTAACGATATAAAATGTATCCCCTGATTCGAACTGAGTGAGCCGTAGTAGTTCTTCAAAGTTACCTGTCCTGTTTAACGGCTGTGTTCGAGAGTCAGTGATGAGCTGAGGCTTGTTGCTTGAATTTCAGCTAGTTATAAACTAAATTTCAAAATGATTTCTCCTGATGAATTGTAGCCTTATGAATGTAGTTTCCAACGCCACCAACCATGCTCAATTCCAAGTTGAATTGAGTGAGTTGTGGCCAAATTACAGAACTGCACTAGTGATAGAAAACCCTAATTTTGGCTAGCCGATTGGCCTAGCTTGACTTGGGACTTGTTGTTTTGCAAATTTTGATGTCAATCACCTACCAAGTATATATTGGATGTTTATTAGACTTTTGTTTCACAAATGAGCCAGATTTGAGTCATTTTTATTGGGCAAAATGTTTGAAAAGAAAGAAGAAAGCAAAAGACAGATTGGTCTTGGGATTTTCTTGAACTTTGGTAGTTTGGTTCACTACCTTCCCGTGTGAATTTTCAAATGAAATTTGGTAGAAGAATAGTCCTCATATGGAATATGAATTGTACCAATTTTGGTGTCAATCTAAGACCATTTCAATATACAAATGATGTCCCAAATTTGCTTTTTGAATCTGGAAAACTTTTCCTTTTCTCTTGGCCGAATGGCCAAATCTAATTTGGGAAGTTATATTTCAAAAACCTTGATGTAAATTACTTCTAAATTGCTTATTAGATGTTTATGGAACATTGGTTTCAATATTTGAATTAATTGAGGTTGATTGTGTGGAACAAAGCTTTTAAAAGGGAAGGAAACGTGAGAAGGCAGATTTGTTTTGAAAATTTTGCAAACTTCAGTCTTTTTGTTAACTGTCTTTCCATGTGATTTTTTGTGTGAAATTTGGTAGAGATATGGTTCATATATGGAAGATTTAGTGTACCAAATTTGGTGCATTTTCAATGCCATTTCTATGGCCAAATAATACTTCAAAGATAGCCTTTCAAATCTGGAAAATGACTGAACGGTTTATAAAATGCGACCAACTTTGAGCTGCTATATCTCAATGCTCAAAACTTCGATTTTAGTTCCATTTGTTGTGTTTTAAACCTTGGTCGGAATTCTAATTGAGGTACAAATTTCAGAGGCAAGTTCATTTTCTGTAAATTTTACTGAATTTCCAAAGTTCGCCGAAAACTAAGGCTAAAACTATCTTGGGAGTCCAAGTCAGCACCTTTAGGCCAAAATTTGAGTGTCTTCCATTTTGAATCTTAAAAAACTGTCTTCTAGGAACTTTTAGTACTTTGAAACTAGTTTCCAATGGTCCAAGTTTTCCAATTTTGGACCTACAGAGAGTGAGATATGAATTTTCAAAGATTGCACCTCAAATCTGGAATTTCTGAACTTGAAGGGAATTGAGTTGTTGGAAACTCTCCATTTACCCTTCGATATTGTTTGACCGTTTTACACTTGATTTCAAAGATGAAAATCAGTTTTTTCTTGTATTATTAAACCCCACTTTTGAGCCTCAATTTACGAGTAATTAAGGCTCTCTTTCATGATATTTTCATAGATTGTACAAGTGTACAATCCCTTGTTAACTAGGGGTTTTTAAACAATGGTGTATGATAGTCAATTATTAATTGTTCAGCCACTCAAGGAGACCTTCAAGAGGATCTCACAAGGGATGCCTAAATACTTGATTGTGCACCACTCTTATTTTGACTAGGTGAGTGTCAAGTGCACGTTTTGTTGCAATTATGTGAATTGCTCCTATTGGACTGAATAATTGATAACTGCTGAGTCGAGTGTGTACTTTATCGCACTCGTTCTCATTTAAATGGAATGAAATTAAATTGCCTGAACTGAATTGAACTGAATTATATGCTATGGTTGCATATGTCGTTGGAGTGAATCTCCTCGACCTTTAACTGAATTGTATACATATCGTTGGAGTGAATCTCCTCGATACACAACTGAACTGGGGGACGGCCAAACTTATCGGCCGACCTCGCGACTCGAGCCGGCAAGGGCTTGGTCAGAAAGATTGGTGAGCCATGAGAAAAACTAAAAGCTTGATCTATTGGAGAGGTCATGCTTGGCCTACTCGTATAGTAGTACCTTTATGGAAGTTCGGGCTCGGTGGGGTATGTATGGTGGATGGAGAACGGGTAAGTGGAGTTTCTACGGACTAAATACCGACCCGATTGATGGAGTGTCATCGCGGGGAGGTAATTGATTGTACATTGGCAAAGCAAGTGGAAATTAGCTCCTGAGAGCTCCCATATCCTTGAATTGTTTCTGATACGGTCCTCGATCAACACGTTTCGAGCCGCGTAGCACGTTTGCTCAAGGATCTAGTGAGGTTGTCCAACGCCTGGATTGCGGGACCTAAAATCAACACGGATGACACGAGTTGGTTTAAGGTGATAGAACGACGACTCCAATCGAGGTGAATATCCAAGTGGATAGGTCGGACGAACAATCAAGGACAACACGAGATTGCTCAAGAACCCTTGCCAAAAGCAAGTAAATGAACGAAATTCTCACAAGAAGAAAATCGAAAGAAGACAATTTTATTAATCAATCGAGTCTACCCTTAATGCTTACAAAGCAAGCCTTTATATAGGCAAGACTAAAGAAACCCTAATATCCGAAACCCTAATATTGGGAAGCTAGATGGTCGGCCACTCCTTGGACAAGGTGGGCCGATCCATGGACTCAATAAAAAAGGGCCTAGTGGTTCGGCCATCCTTAGACAAAAGGTGGACCGAATCCATGGTTAACAAAAGGACTAATCTAAACTTAAGACTCCTAACATTAAGGCCTAATCGGCCATGGCCCACTTGCTTTTCACGGGCTCTCTTCACGGGCTTGGATCATCGTGTAGACAACTGGGTTATCACCTTCCAAGCCTTCAATGTCTCGATGAACTCCTTGTTGGTCTTGAACATTCCGCACAAGGGTTTGGAGTGACTCCTTGAATTCCTTAGCCCGTGCACGTGTGACTGGGCCCAATGGTACTCGAACTGGGTCATTGCGTGAGCCAAGGTCCGTGCACACATCAGTCCCCTCCACTTGAGAAGGATTTGCCCTCAAATCTGGATCGTCATCCTCAAGGAATGGGCTCAAATCCGCGACATTGAAGGTCGCGCTAACATTGTACTGCCCAGGCAGCTCCAGCTTGTAGGCGTTGTTATTGACTCTTTGGAGTACTCGAAAGGGTCCATCTCCCCTTGGGGACAGTTTGCCCTGGCGTTGCTTAGGGAATCGTTCCTTCCTTAAATGCAACCAGACCCAATCTCCAGGCTCAAAAATCATCTTACGACGGTGCTTGTTAGCTTGCTAGATGTATTGCTGAGTACGCCTCTCGATGTTTGCCCGACCGGCCTCGTGTAACCTGCGCACAAAATCAGCCTTCTTTTTCCCATCTAAGCTTGTGTGCTCAAAGGAAGGTAAGGGTGCCAAGTCAAGAGGAGTCAGGGGGTTAAATGTGACAGCCCCGCCTTCCACTAAGGCGAACCAAAGGGTTCAGCGGACTGCCTGCCCAGCTCTCGCCGGGGCTCACTACAGTTCTCAAATAAATTACATCACTCACTTCCAAACATAGGGTACAATCCTCAATAATAAACGAAATAACATTTTCCAAGTTCAAAATGTATACTTATATACATTTCAATCTCAAAAGTAGTACAAACCCAAATGTACAAAGGTTCTCAATTCTTCATACATCCAACCCTTGCCAAGCGCTAGGGCGAGAACCATTACAAAAATTCAAAAGAACTAGACTAGGCTAGTCTGTACAGATCTCTCGTCCTTGCTCGCATCCCCTGTTAAGGAAAACAAAACTAACGGAATGAGCTAAACGCTCAGTGAGGTTCCAGACACTAATCAACTTAAACACGGACATTAGTCATGTAATAACAAGTAATCCAGGAAACATTAACAATATAAAACATTGATAACACATTCATTAAAAGGATACATGCTCACATGGAACCTTTCGTTCTTTCATTCACCTTTCATTTTCTTATTCCTCCAATCATTTTAAAATGCATTTTGTAAGTGAAAACCCCTCCATTGACATTGTCACTCGTTCATTCATTTCATCTTTCCCCCTTCTGGACATTGGCCAGACTCCACTCGACAACATGGTAATACTCGAGTATACCAAACTTTTACCCAGGGTCACCAAATCGCCCGACCGAGTCCGCTTCTGGCTCGAGTCGACCGGCAACAAAGGGTAAGGGTCCAGTTCAGCCACAAGGCTTACACTCATGCACAACTAGCGTATAATCAAATAATCATTGAAAATTTTGCATTTATTTAGGTCGAGTTCGATAAAGTACACACTTGCCTAGCAAAACTCAATTTCAGCAATCATTGAAAACATTTAACAGGTAATCAAACATCCACAACAAGTCACATAGTCAACAGAAACATAACGTACAAAGAACACTCACCTATTTACGCAAAATAACGTCCAAAGTAACCCTCCGGGCAATACCCTCAATCACCAAGGAACCCTAATAATAACCAAGAGAAAATATTATAGTTAAACCATCCAAAGTTTAGGTGAACCAAAGAAAATCCAAATAACTACTAGTACAAGTATAAGTATAGTTTTGGAAGTGAAAAGAGTACATTTAAACCAAAGGACATGAGTAAAATATTTGTAAAACTTATGCTCGCTCATAAAACTTTGAAATTTCCATTTGAGTCGAAGAAACGAAGAAAACGTATTTCTATTAGTCGTAAATTTCATTTTTCCAAGGGTACAAGTTTTGGCTAGATTCTAACTTATATACCCCTAAGCAAGAAGACTTGGATACCTTAGATGATTCAAGTTAGTTTCATCCTCAACCCTTACTCAAGTCGCGAGTACATCTACCTAGCCCTCGAGTGCAAATTTGGGCAGCACGTCCTTTGTATTTACCTATTTTCCAGCCATTCAAGACTTCATTATTTTCCTCAATCAATCCCCAAAATCACACACAAATAATCTCATTAGAATAGCCGTTTAATAGGCTAAAAGTCATTCCATTACAAAACCAAGCTAGAAAAGTGACGGAAATAAGGTTTAAGACAAAGAACAAAATGTCAGGTTTGACGTCTCTAAACATATTGGTCACCACCGAAGCTACACTTATTGGATTGGGGTAAAATTTAAACCATTTCGAAACTAAGACAAAGGGCTACAACTTTGACGAAGACAATTGAACCCAGTTCACAGTGTATCCAGGTCGAATCTACAAATTACAGAACCAGAATTTCACCGTCAGGCTGGTTAACAGCACTGGATTCAAATGACAATAACTCAGGCTACACAAGTCTGATTGAGATGTTTTTGGATGCGTTGGAAATATAAAACATAAGACTACAACTTTTATTTTTTGACCAACTACTGATTTAATACGGATCAAGGTGAAAACGAAGCCAGAATGGGGAAATGTCAAAACTGTCCACAAAACTATACCTATGACAGCAAGGGTAATTTTGTCATTTCATGTGTTACAGTGTATGGATTGAGCTGAAATTTTACAGCAAGCTATAAAACATCATTTTATACAACTTTCATGTTTTAACCTAATGCTGGTTCGGCCTCCATCATGGCCGATTGATCATGGTCGGAACAGGGTAATACAAAATCGAAAAACTGGAATTCATGCATTCAAGTGCTAATCCTCACAATTCTAGCTTGAAACACTACTTCACCTCCTTATCTAAGCTTATTCACATCATATTCTATCTAAACAAGGAGAAATATAGCTGAACAAGTCAAACCCTAACTCACAAATTCGCCATAATCATCAAAACTACTTGCATAGCTATCAATTAACCAAGAATATGAGTTGTGTAGCAACTTAAGCAAGATTAAGGGAAATAAAGATGATGGACAGCCAATATACCTCACTAAGATGCTTGTAAGAGATATCCACCACCTCTCCTTGTAAAGTTTTAGCAAACAAGCTTCCCAAGTGCTCAAAGAAAGGATTAATCGGTTTAGTTTCTTGATTTTTCACTCAAACAAGATGGATTCAAGGTGAAAGTCGGAGTTTTCTCTCTTGTGTTTTTCTCCCCTCAAAATTTCGTCCAACAAGCCAGAAATGGTGAAGAAATGAGGTTAATTTGGTTATAAGATGATAGGAAATTAATTGGTCAAACAACCATTGGATGGTTGCCACTTGTCACTTAGGATTCAATCTCATTTTTTTTCTTTTCTTTCCTTTTCCTTAGTCAACAAAGATGGCTAGATTAAGGGGTAATTTAGGGCTGATTAGTCAAGTAAAAACAAGGGGATTAAGGTAATAAAGTGGTGGTCAAGTGGTGTATTCCATCGGTAGAGAACGGTACCCGTCGGTTCCAACCGTTTTTCCTTAAATCGCGTATACTAGTGTTTTAATGTATGATTCACTCACTTAGTGTTAGCACTTCTAATCACACATTTAATATCATCTAAAACTCACTCTCAATCACTAAATTTAATACACATACTGATACGAGACGCGGAAGCTACTTCGGATCTAGAGGAACACGATGAAGATTTGACGGAGTTGAACCCGAACTTGGACCACTCAAGAACAGATTTAACGGTAGAGGACGCCACAATCAAGTATGTGTGCTTGATTGATAAGTCAAGAACAGCCTAGGATCAACTCTAGGATGTTCAACTTAGCTTTTACAAGCTAAGGGAATTTGCCACAAGGAATGGACGAAATTCTGGAAATTTTATTCAATACTCTCAAAAACTGAATGTAACATGCGGCTTGAGGCTATTAATAGCCGTGACTAAGACCTAATAAACTGGAAAAATAACAAGGAAAGTTCGGCCAGCCCCTTGGGCCTTCACTTGACCGAAAGCTAGCCCAACTAACTATAGATCCCCGTACGGCTCAGCGACGGTACTTAACTTCAGCTCAACCCGCCGTTTGGAGCTTGAACACTTGCATCTTCAATTGTAAGCAGCATTTTAGTAGTCGTGCAAGGATATTCCAACTCAATTCCTTCAATGGCCGGTTTCTCTTGGGTTTGGATGGCACGTACCAAGGCTTGGAGGGACTCCTTGAATCTCTTAGCTCGTGCTCGTGTCACTGGGCCTTGGGGCACTTTCACAGGGTCTACTTGTGCACTTTGGGCCTCGTGCTCCACCGCATCACATACCGTACCGATTACTCATACTACGAAAAGACGTAAAAACCCTAATTTATCGTAACAATGAAAGTAAAAAGGAAACCCCTGTTTCTATGATTATTTGTAGCTATTGGGGAAGTGAATGTGTAGTAAAGTTATTGTAAAGTAATAAATTCCAACTTTGTAAGGGAATTTTAAGAAAAATATAAGGAAGTTTACAAGTCCTCACATTAAAACCATACACAATCTCAAAGGGTGAGTAGTGTGTCGCACTATGAACAGTGCGATTGTAAGCAAACTCCACATGCGGCAAACACTCTTCCCAAGATTGACAACCTCAGTTTGTCCATCGCTTTGTGGATGACTTGTGGTTGAAAACAATAATCTAGTACCCAGTTTGGACCACAAAGTCTTCCAGAAATAACTCAAAAACTTTACATCTCTATCGCTAACAATGGTTTTAGGCATACCATGCAGACGGACAATTTCTTTAAAGAACAAATTAGCAATATGAGATGCATCATCGGTTTTGTGACAGGGGATGAAATGAGCCATCTTAGAGAATCGATCAACCACTACAAAGATGGAATCATTACCCCTTGGTAACCTAGGTAGTCCCAAGACAAAATCCATTGATAAGTCAACCCAAGGATAATGAGGGATGGGCAGCGGGGTATACAAGCCATATGGGTTTGTTTTAGACTTTGCCTTGTGACAGGTGGCACATCTACCGACCATGCGTTCCACATCTCTACGCATGTGAGGCCAGTAAAAGTGTTATTGTAACATGGCTAGAGTCTTAACAATTCCAAAATGTCCCATGAGACCACCACTGTGTGCCTCTCTAATCAAAAGATCACGAATGGAAGAATTAGGCACATATAGCTTATCCACATAAAACAAAAACCCATTATGCAAGAAATACTTTCCATGTGAACTCTTCATACAAGATGCATAGATATCACTGAAGTCAGTGTCATGAGCATAGAGGTCCTTAAGCATTTCAAATCCTAACAACTTAGCATCAAGCACAGCAAGCAAGGAATGTCTACGTGATAAAACATCAGCTACCACATTCGTTTTGCCAGTTTTGTATTTAATGACATAAGAGAAGGTGTCGATGAAATTTACCCATTTGGCATGGCGCTTGCTCAACTTGGGTTGCCCCTTGAGAAATTTCAATGATTCATGGTCAGTGTGTATCACGAACTCCCTAGGACGGAGGTAGTGTTGCCAAGTCTTCAATGCTCTTACAAGTGCGTAGAGCTCCTTGTCATACGTGGGGTAGTTCAGGGCAGCACCTCCCAGCTTCTCACTAAAGAATGCACAAGGCCTCTTGTCTTGCATGAGAACCGCGCCAATACCTACACCAGAAACATCACATTCAATCTCAAAGGTCTTGTTAAAATTTGGTAATGCTAAAACTGGTGCATGTGTGAGTTTGTCCTTGAGGGTAAGGAAGGCCTGTTCTTGGGCTTCTCTCCAATGGAATTTATCATTCTTCTTTGTCACGGCAGTCAATGGAGCAGCAATGGTGTTGAAATCTCAGACAAATCGCTGGTAGAAGCCTGCCAATCCATGGAAACAGCGCACCTCAGGGTGGGCCATTGCTTGATGGCCTCAATCTTGGATTCGTTTACTTTGATCCCTTGTGAGCTCACTACATAGCCTAAGAACACAAGCTCGTTGGTACAAAAGGTGCACTTCTTAAGGTTAGCGTATAAACGCGCCTTTCGAAGTGTCTCAAGAACTAATCTCACATGCTCCATGAGCTCTTGCTCGCTTCAACTATATATCAAAATATCATCAAAATAAACAATGACAAATTTATCAATGAAATTTCGCAAAACATGGTTCATTAATCGCATGAACGTGCTAGGGGCATTAGTCAACCCAAAAGGCATGACTAACCACTCATAGAGACCATGTTTGATTTTGAAGGCCGTCTTCCATTCATCGCCTTCTTTCATCCTTATTTGATGATAGCCACTCCTTAAATCAATTTTAGTGAAAATGATGGCTCCATCGAGTTCATCAAGCATATCATCTAGTCTAGGAATGGGATGACGATACTTAACGGTAATAGCATTAACGGCCCTACAGTCTGTGCACATGCGCCAAGTACCATCCTTTTTGGGGACGAGTATTACTGGCACGGCGCAAGGACTGAGGCTTTCTTTTACCCAACCCTTACCCAGAAGTCCGTCGACTTGCCTTTGAAGCTCTTTTGTCTCCTCAGGACCCATGCGGTAAGCAGGTTTGTTGGGTAATGGTGCTCCAGGAATCAGATCCATTTGGTGTTCGATCCCGCAAACGGGGGGTAAGCCATCAGGGATCTCATCAGGGAAAACATCCTCAAATTTCTGCAAAAGAGCAACCATACTCGAAGGCAATGCCTTATCGAGCTCAGCAACGTCTAGTAGCACATGCTTGCAAATCATGAGTAAGACAGGTTGGTCAGCATTTACAAGTTTGCGCACATCCTTAGCCTTAATTATCATGTTTTGCTCCCTAGTGTTTGGTTTATTCAATGCATGATCACGGGGTACACTAGGTGTGCTCACTTGACCCTTGGTCGATTGCTCACATGTGGAAGTGGAGCAAGTGCCAGGGTCGACCGTCGTTGGCTTTCTCTTTGACGGTCCAAGTCACTCTCCCTTTGCAATTTTAATTGGTCCTCATACACTTGTGCAGGTGTGAGTGGTGTGAGAACCATGTGTTTGCCATTGTGCAAAAGAGTGTACTTATTTGCCCTACCATCAAATGTGACATGTTTATCGAACTGCCAAGGTCTTCCTAAAATGACATAGGTTGCATGCATAGGTACAACATCACATAGTACCTCATCGACGTAGGGACCAATTGAGAAAGAAATATGTACCTGTTTGTATACACGTACCTCTCCTTCTTCACTAAGCCATTGGAAGTGGTATGGGTATGGATGTTTAATGGTAGGAAGGCCCAAGCTTTCAACCATGAGTAAGCTCGCCACATTGGTGCAGCTCCCTCCGTCAATGATGAGGCTACACACCTTATCACTTACTTTACAACGAGTGTAAAATAAGTTCTCCCTTTGCAACTGCTCGTCCTCCTTAACCCGGGCGGTTAGCACGCGTCGTGCCACCAAGCAGCCTATTTCCCCTTGTGTAGGAGAGCATTCTTCCTCAGCCGAGTCATCCTCCAAGCAGTCACCTTTGGTTAATCCCGGCATCTCCTCACAATCTTCATCATCCGACACGATGTCGCCATTGTGAGTGATCAAAATGACCCTTTGGTTTGGACATTGAGACTGGATGTGTCCAAACCCTTGGCACTTGAAGCACCTGATGTCCCTACTCCTAGCCTTGGGAGTCTCAAGTGGTGCCTTAGAAGTAGACCTGGGTGCGTCAACAGTTTTGTTAGGGGTAAAATTGGAATTTCGGGTAGGAGCATTACCTTGGATTCGGCCAGATGATGTCAGTATGGCCGAATTTCCAGCTTCGTGGGCTATTCTCCGTGGTTGGGTGCTCCTCCATGAGATCGAGCTGGAAGTTTGGAAGATACGGGCTCCTCACCTCAATTTCTTTCCCCTCTCGGCCTTGATAGCGAGTTCGAGAAGATCATGCATGTCCAAAAAATGTTGGAGCTCCAAGGCTTCTTAAAGATCAGGGTTGAGTCCTCTAAGAAACCTTGCCATGGTTGCTTCACTATCTTCGTGAAGATTCGCCCTCATCATGGCCATCTCGATCTCCTTGTAGTAGTCCTCCACACTCATGTTACCTTGAGTGAGGGTTTGAAGTTTGGAGTGGAGATCGCGGTTGTAGTAGCTAGGAACAAATCTCTTGCACATCAAAGCCTTGAGTTCTCGCCAAGTCCGGACTCGTGGTTCTCCCATCCTCCTTCGATGAGTCCTCACTTGGTCCCACCAGACTAGTGCGTAGTCGGTGAACTCGATAGTGGCTACCTTAACCTTTTGTTCCTCGCTGTAATCGTAGCAGTCGAAGACCATCTCAATGCGGCCTTCCCATTCCAAATAAGCCTCAGGGTCACTTTTACCTTTGAACGTGGGAACTTGAATTTTAAGTCCCTTGAGTTCATTTTTAGACGTGTCCCTTTTAGGCCTCTCGTGTGAGGACCCGTAAAAACTATTATTTTATGCCTAATTTTTGGCTTAATAAATTATTTAATTGGATTTTTATCCCAAGGAATATTTTCTAGTCATATTAGACCTAAATACATGGTAATATAATTTCGTTATATTTTTAAAGTGACTCGTTCAAAAAAATAATTTCCTAGGGCGCGTTTAGTAAAAAATAGTGAATAGTACTTGGAGATTTTATCCGCGTAGTAGCATGATAAGCTTGGAATATTGGAGACTTGTACTATGGTCCTAAAATAGGTAATCTTATGAATAAAAACTCAAGTGATAGTTAATAGTGCTATCGTTATAAGAATTTCTCGGAAGTTTCGCGTTATAGCGTTAAATTTGACGGTACGCGTTTTCACACGCGCGACTTCAATTGAGGGACTTTAGACCCTTATTTCGGGACAATTAAGAGTGGGTAATATTTACATGAATATATATGCCTTGGAGGTTTAGTGCACTAGTGAACCAAACGCGCGAGAAAATCGAGCCGTAATCGCACCAAACGGCCCCTAATGAGAGTTGACTTTTGGATAA
>NW_027266262.1:6254540-6257040 GCF_036785885.1 Coffea arabica
CATGAGGGGCACCGTCGTGCGTTTTTCCAGCATGGCTACAGAGGTTTACCCGTTGCCTTGGGAACAAAACCCCACGGCAGTCGTGCGTTTTCCTTGCCATCGGTGAGGCCGTCGTGCCCATGCTTAAGCCAATGCAGGGCAACGGCCGTCGTGCGGCCTAAGGCCCACCGCCTAGCCATGAGGGGCACCGTCGTGCGTTTTATTTGCCGTCGGTGTGGCATCGTGCCCATGCCTTAGCCAACGCTAGGCAACGGCCGTCGTGCGGCCTAAGGCCAAACGCCTAGCATCGTGCCCGTGCTTTAGCCAACGCAGGGCAATGGCCATCGTGCGGCCTAAGGGCAACCGCCTAGCCACGAGGGGCACCGTCGTGTGTTTTTCTTGCCATCGGTGTGGAATCGTGCCCATGCCTTAGCCAACGCAAGGCAACGGCCGTCATGCGGCCTATGGCCGACCGCCTGGCCATGAGGGGCACCGTCGTGCGTTTTTCTTGCCGTCGGTGTGGCCGCCGTGCCCATGCCTTAGCCAACGCAGGGCAACGGCCGTCGTGCGGCCTAAGGCCCACCGCCTAGCCATGAGGGGCACCGTCGTGCGTTTTATTTGCCGTCGGTGTGGCATCGTGCCCATGCCTTAGCCAACGCTAGGCAACGGCCGTCGTGCGGCCTAAGGCCAAACGCCTAGCATCGTGCCCGTGCTTTAGCCAACGCAGGGCAATGGCCATCGTGCGGCCTAAGGGCAACCGCCTAGCCATGAGGGGCACCGTCGGCCGTTCTTCTTGCCGTCGGTGTGGCCATCGTGCCTATGCCTTAGCCAACGCAGGGCAACGGCCGTCGTGCGGCCTAAGGCCCACCGCTTAGCCATGAGGGGCACCGTCGTGCGTTTATCTTGCCGTCGGTGTGGCATTGTGCCCTTGCCTTAGCCAACGCAAGGCAACGGCCGTCGTGTGGCCTAAGGCCTACCGCCTAGCCATGAGGGGCACCGTCGGGCGTTTTTCTTGCCGTCGGTGTGGCATCATGCCCTTGCCTTAGCCAACGCAAGGCAATGGCCGTCGTGTGGCCTAAGGCCTACCACCTAGCCATGAGGGGCACTGTCGTGCGTTTTTCTTGCCGTTGCCTTAGCCAACGCAAGGCAACGGTCGTCGTGTGGCCTAAGGCGCACCGCTTAGCCATGAGGGGCACCGTCGTGCATTTTTCTTGCTGTGGATGTGGCGTCGTGCCCATGCCTTAGCCAACGCAAGCCAACGGCCGTCGTGCGGCCTAAGGCCTATCGCCTTGCCATGATGGGCACCGTCGTGCGTTTTTCACGTCGTCGGTGTAGTGTCGTGCCAATGCTCCGTCATGCGGCCTAAGGCTCACCGCCTAGCCTTGTTTTCGCTTATTTTTATCTTTTTAAGCATACATGTTGAGTCTCGTTAATGTCCACCGCCGTATGTCTTTGAAATTCATAAATTGCTTTTTTTTTTAATTAAACTATATTTTTGTATTTTTTATTATTTTTTATTTACCCGTGGCCTTGGGAGCAAAACCCCACGGCAGTTGTGCTTTTTTCTTGCCGTCGGTGAGGCCGTCGTGCCCATGCCTTAGCCAATGCAAGGCAACGGCCGTCGTCCGTCCTAAGGCCCACCGCCAAGCCGTGAGGGGCACCGTCGTGCATTTTTCTTGTCGTCGGTGTGGCCGTCGTGCCCACGCCTTAGCCAACGCCGGGCAACGGCCGTCGTGCGGCCTAAGGCCGCCATGAGGGGCACCGTCGTGCGTTTTTCCAGCATGGCTACAGAGGTTTACCCGTTGCCTTGGGAACAAAACCCCACGGCAGTCGTGCGTTTTCCTTGCCATCGGTGAGGCCGTCGTGCCCATGCTTAAGCCAATGCAAGGCAACGGCCGTCGTGCGGCCTAAGGTCTACCGCCTAGCCATGAGGGGCACCGTCGTGTGTTTAACTTGCCGTCGGTGTGGCATCGTGCCCATGCCTTAGCCAACACAAGGCAACGGCCGTCGTGCGGCCCAAGGCCCACCGCCTAGCCACGAGGGGCACCGTCGTGTGTTTTTCTTGCCATCGGTGTGGAATCGTGGCCATGCCTTAGCCAACGCAAGGCAACGGCCGTCATGCGGCCTATGGCCGACCGCCTGGCCATGAGGGGCACCGTCGTGCGTTTTTCTTGCCGTCGGTGTGGCCGCCGTGCCCATGCCTTAGCCAACGCAGGGCAACGGCCGTCGTGCGGCCTAAGGCCCACCGCCTAGCCATGAGGGGCACCGTCGTGCGTTTTATTTGCCGTCGGTGTGGCATCGTGCCCATGCCTTAGCCAACGCTAGGCAACGGCCGTCGTGCGGCCTAAGGCCAAACGCCTAGCATCGTGCCCGTGCTTTAGCCAACGCAGGGCAATGGCCATCGTGCGGCCTAAGGGCAACCGCCTAGCCATGAGGGGCACCGTCGGCCGTTCTTCTTGCCGTCGGTGTGGCCATCGTGCCTATGCCTTAGCCAACGCAGGGCAACGGCCGTCGTGCGGCC
>NW_027266262.1:6304540-6307040 GCF_036785885.1 Coffea arabica
AACCGCCTAGCCATGAGGGGCACCGTAGTGCATTTTCCTTGCCGTCGGTGTGGCCGTCGTGCCCACGCCTTGGCCAACGCAGGGCAACGGCCGTCGTGCGGCCTATTGCCCACCTCCTAGCCGTGAGGGGCACCGTCGTGCATTTTCCCAGCATGGCTACAGAGGTTTACCCGTGGCCTTGGGAGCAAAACCCCACGGCAGTTGTGCTTTTTTCTTGCCGTCGGTGAGGCCGTCGTGCCCATGCCTTAGCCAATGCAAGGCAACGGCCGTCGTCCGTCCTAAGGCCCACCGCCAAGCCGTGAGGGGCACCGTCGTGCATTTTTCTTGTCGTCGGTGTGGCCGTCGTGCCCACGCCTTAGCCAACGCCGGGCAACGGCCGTCATGCGGCCTAAGGCCGCCATGAGGGGCACCGTCGTGCGTTTTTCCAGCATGGCTACAGAGGTTTACCCGTTGCCTTGGGAACAAAACCCCACGGCAGTCGTGCGTTTTCCTTGCCATCGGTGAGGCCGTCGTGCCCATGCTTAAGCCAATGCAAGGCAACGGCCGTCGTGCGGCCTAAGGTCTACCGCCTAGCCATGAGGGGCACCGTCGTGTGTTTAACTTGCCGTCGGTGTGGCATCGTGCCCATGCCTTAGCCAACACAAGGCAACGGCCGTCGTGCGGCCCAAGGCCCACCGCCTAGCCACGAGGGGCACCGTCGTGTGTTTTTCTTGCCATCGGTGTGGAATCGTGGCCATGCCTTAGCCAACGCAAGGCAACGGCCGTCATGCGGCCTATGGCCGACCGCCTGGCCATGAGGGGCACCGTCGTGCGTTTTTCTTGCCGTCGGTGTGGCCGCCGTGCCCATGCCTTAGCCAACGCAGGGCAACGGCCGTCGTGCGGCCTAAGGCCCACCGCCTAGCCATGAGGGGCACCGTCGTGCGTTTTATTTGCCGTCGGTGTGGCATCGTGCCCATGCCTTAGCCAACGCTAGGCAACGGCCGTCGTGCGGCCTAAGGCCAAACGCCTAGCCATGAGGGGCACCGTAGTGCATTTTCCTTGCCGTCGGTGTGGCCGTCGTGCCCACGCCTTGGCCAACGCAGGGCAACGGCCGTCGTGCGGCCTATTGCCCACCTCCTAGCCGTGAGGGGCACCGTCGTGCCTTTTCCCAGCATGGCTACAGAGGTTTACCCGTGGCCTTGGGAGCAAAACCCCACGGCAGTTGTGCTTTTTTCTTGCCGTCGGTGAGGCCGTCGTGCCCATGCCTTAGCCAATGCAAGGCAACGGCCGTCGTCCGTCCTAAGGCCCACCGCCAAGCCGTGAGGGGCACCGTCGTGCATTTTTCTTGTCGTCGGTGTGGCCGTCGTGCCCACGCCTTAGCCAACGCCGGGCAACGGCCGTCATGCGGCCTAAGGCCGCCATGAGGGGCACCGTCGTGCGTTTTTCCAGCATGGCTACAGAGGTTTACCCGTTGCCTTGGGAACAAAACCCCACGGCAGTCGTGCGTTTTCCTTGCCATCGGTGAGGCCGTCGTGCCCATGCTTAAGCCAATGCAAGGCAACGGCCGTCGTGCGGCCTAAGGTCTACCGCCTAGCCATGAGGGGCACCGTCGTGTGTTTAACTTGCCGTCGGTGTGGCATCGTGCCCATGCCTTAGCCAACACAAGGCAACGGCCGTCGTGCGGCCCAAGGCCCACCGCCTAGCCACGAGGGGCACCGTCGTGTGTTTTTCTTGCCATCGGTGTGGAATCGTGGCCATGCCTTAGCCAACGCAAGGCAACGGCCGT
The DNA here is from genome assembly GCF_036785885.1 of Coffea arabica. Lineage (NCBI taxonomy): Eukaryota > Viridiplantae > Streptophyta > Magnoliopsida > Gentianales > Rubiaceae > Coffea > Coffea arabica. Next base: position 6,306,306 of record NW_027266262.1, read on the forward strand.
CATGCGGCCTATGGCCGACCGCCTGGCCATGAGGGGCACCGTCGTGCGTTTTTCTTGCCGTCGGTGTGGCCGCCGTGCCCATGCCTTAGCCAACGCAGGGCAACGGCCGTCGTGCGGCCTAAGGCCCACCGCCTAGCCATGAGGGGCACCGTCGTGCGTTTTATTTGCCGTCGGTGTGGCATCGTGCCCATGCCTTAGCCAACGCTAGGCAACGGCCGTCGTGCGGCCTAAGGCCAAACGCCTAGCATCGTGCCCGTGCTTTAGCCAACGCAGGGCAATGGCCATCGTGCGGCCTAAGGGCAACCGCCTAGCCATGAGGGGCACCGTCGGCCGTTCTTCTTGCCGTCGGTGTGGCCATCGTGCCTATGCCTTAGCCAACGCAGGGCAACGGCCGTCGTGCGGCCTAAGGCCCACCGCTTAGCCATGAGGGGCACCGTCGTGCGTTTATCTTGCCGTCGGTGTGGCATTGTGCCCTTGCCTTAGCCAACGCAAGGCAACGGCCGTCGTGTGGCCTAAGGCCTACCGCCTAGCCATGAGGGGCACCGTCGGGCGTTTTTCTTGCCGTCGGTGTGGCATCATGCCCTTGCCTTAGCCAACGCAAGGCAATGGCCGTCGTGTGGCCTAAGGCCTACCACCTAGCCATGAGGGGCACTGTCGTGCGTTTTTCTTGCCGTTGCCTTAGCCAACGCAAGGCAACGGTCGTCGTGTGGCCTAAGGCGCACCGCTTAGCCATGA
>NW_027266262.1:6357040-6362040 GCF_036785885.1 Coffea arabica
CTTGGCCAACGCAGGGCAACGGCCGTCGTGCGGCCTATTGCCCACCTCCTAGCCGTGAGGGGCACCGTCGTGCATTTTCCCAGCATGGCTACAGAGGTTTACCCGTGGCCTTGGGAGCAAAACCCCACGGCAGTTGTGCTTTTTTCTTGCCGTCGGTGAGGCCGTCGTGCCCATGCCTTAGCCAATGCAAGGCAACGGCCGTCGTCCGTCCTAAGGCCCACCGCCAAGCCGTGAGGGGCACCGTCGTGCATTTTTCTTGTCGTCGGTGTGGCCGTCGTGCCCACGCCTTAGCCAACGCCGGGCAACGGCCGTCATGCGGCCTAAGGCCGCCATGAGGGGCACCGTCGTGCGTTTTTCCAGCATGGCTACAGAGGTTTACCCGTTGCCTTGGGAACAAAACCCCACGGCAGTCGTGCGTTTTCCTTGCCATCGGTGAGGCCGTCGTGCCCATGCTTAAGCCAATGCAAGGCAACGGCCGTCGTGCGGCCTAAGGTCTACCGCCTAGCCATGAGGGGCACCGTCGTGTGTTTAACTTGCCGTCGGTGTGGCATCGTGCCCATGCCTTAGCCAACACAAGGCAACGGCCGTCGTGCGGCCCAAGGCCCACCGCCTAGCCACGAGGGGCACCGTCGTGTGTTTTTCTTGCCATCGGTGTGGAATCGTGGCCATGCCTTAGCCAACGCAAGGCAACGGCCGTCATGCGGCCTATGGCCGACCGCCTGGCCATGAGGGGCACCGTCGTGCGTTTTTCTTGCCGTCGGTGTGGCCGCCGTGCCCATGCCTTAGCCAACGCAGGGCAACGGCCGTCGTGCGGCCTAAGGCCCACCGCCTAGCCATGAGGGGCACCGTCGTGCGTTTTATTTGCCGTCGGTGTGGCATCGTGCCCATGCCTTAGCCAACGCTAGGCAACGGCCGTCGTGCGGCCTAAGGCCAAACGCCTAGCATCGTGCCCGTGCTTTAGCCAACGCAGGGCAATGGCCATCGTGCGGCCTAAGGGCAACCGCCTAGCCATGAGGGGCACCGTCGGCCGTTCTTCTTGCCGTCGGTGTGGCCATCGTGCCTATGCCTTAGCCAACGCAGGGCAACGGCCGTCGTGCGGCCTAAGGCCCACCGCTTAGCCATGAGGGGCACCGTCGTGCGTTTATCTTGCCGTCGGTGTGGCATTGTGCCCTTGCCTTAGCCAACGCAAGGCAACGGCCGTCGTGTGGCCTAAGGCCTACCGCCTAGCCATGAGGGGCACCGTCGGGCGTTTTTCTTGCCGTCGGTGTGGCATCATGCCCTTGCCTTAGCCAACGCAAGGCAATGGCCGTCGTGTGGCCTAAGGCCTACCACCTAGCCATGAGGGGCACTGTCGTGCGTTTTTCTTGCCGTTGCCTTAGCCAACGCAAGGCAACGGTCGTCGTGTGGCCTAAGGCGCACCGCTTAGCCATGAGGGGCACCGTCGTGCATTTTTCTTGCTGTGGATGTGGCGTCGTGCCCATGCCTTAGCCAACGCAAGCCAACGGCCGTCGTGCGGCCTAAGGCCTATCGCCTTGCCATGATGGGCACCGTCGTGCGTTTTTCACGTCGTCGGTGTAGTGTCGTGCCAATGCTCCGTCATGCGGCCTAAGGCTCACCGCCTAGCCTTGTTTTCGCTTATTTTTATCTTTTTAAGCATACATGTTGAGTCTCGTTAATGTCCACCGCCGTATGTCTTTGAAATTCATAAATTGCTTTTTTTTTTAATTAAACTATATTTTTGTATTTTTTATTATTTTTTATTATTTTTTTGTTTTTATTTTTGTTCAATTCAATCTTGGAAATTTTTTATTTTTTTTTATTTTTTTTGTTTTTATTTTTGTTCAATTCAATCTTGGAAAATTTTTATTATTTTTTATTGTTTTTATTGTTTTTATTTTTGTTCAATTCAATCTTGGAAATTTGTTTTATATTTGTTTCAAGCACCCATGTGTAGGTGTGTTAAATACACACTAAATTGCCATCTATTGGTGGCTATATTTGTGAGACGAAAAGGGTGTGGGTCTACTAACGGTTTGAGTTTTTTAGTTTCAAGACTATCAGGGAGAGTTGAGATGCTTGACCTGTCAAGGCCATAGGAAGGCCGTCGGTACTAGAAACACGTTAGACATCATCGTTGGGCATGTAAGGGCACTTAAATTCTTTCTTTGCCTCAAAATTTCAAGAGTCGGTCGGTTGAGCGGGCGTCGTGCACGGCGGTCGTTCGTTTACGTCATTTTTGTGTGTGCTGCGTGCCTTACGTTGCATGATCTTGGCATCCAAGCTGGCATCGGTGACCGATTGGGGTTGTCGATGCACGGCGTGGGTGCTCAGACGGTGCAGTTCGTGACGGCGCGTGGGTAGCGGTGGGCATGTTTGGGCTGGTCGGATCCCCGCTGGTGCGGTGACGTCTTCCTTCACATTCCCCTTCAATCGTTGGCGCAAGAGCAGCATCGTTAGCCTTGGCCGCCCACGGGTTTCCTGTGTTGCATACCTATTAGAAGGAATTCGGATGCCACAACATTCAACGTTCTCCCAACGCCGTCCCGCCCGGTCGGGCTGCGGCGGCGTCGGGGAACCGCAAAGGCGAGGCCGTGTTCCGAGTCGCAGCCAAGCGATGCGTCTCGGCCCACGAACTGTAGCCCGAGCTCTTGGACGCGGAACACCGGGAGGGCAGGAGATCGTCGATCTCTATTTGCCTGAACTTGGCGTCACACATGCATGGCTTAATCTTTGAGACAAGCATATGACTACTGGCAGGATCAACCAGGTAGCATTCCTCACCGACGCCGACGTCGCACGAGGTCAACGAGCTCGAAGGAGACGTGACGTCTCGAGGCGACGATGGCAGTCGTTCGATGCGGGCGATTGACGCCAAGTTCAGGCAAATAGAGATCGACGATCTCCTGCCCTCCCGGTGTTCCGCGTCCAAGAGCTCGGGCTACAGTTCGTGGGCCGAGACGCATCGCTTGGCTGCGACTCGGAACACGGCCTCGCCTTTGCGGTTCCCCGACGCCGCCGCAGCCCGACCGGGCGGGACGGCGTTGGGAGAACGTTGAATGTTGTGGCATCCGAATTCCTTCTAATAGGTATGCAACACAGGAAACATAAAAACAAAAAAAATAAAAAAAAATAAAAAATTTCCAAGATTGAATTGAACAAAAATAAAAACAAAAAAATAATAAAAAATAATAAAAAATACAAAAATATAGTTTAATTAAAAAAAAAAGCAATTTATGAATTTCAAAGACATACGGCGGTGGACATTAACGAGACTCAACATGTATGCTTAAAAAGATAAAAATAAGCGAAAACAAGGCTAGGCGGTGAGCCTTAGGCCGCATGACGGAGCATTGGCACGACACTACACCGACGACGTGAAAAACGCACGACGGTGCCCATCATGGCAAGGCGATAGGCCTTAGGCCGCACGACGGCCGTTGGCTTGCGTTGGCTAAGGCATGGGCACGACGCCACATCCACAGCAAGAAAAATGCACGACGGTGCCCCTCATGGCTAAGCGGTGCGCCTTAGGCCACACGACGACCGTTGCCTTGCGTTGGCTAAGGCAACGGCAAGAAAAACGCACGACAGTGCCCCTCATGGCTAGGTGGTAGGCCTTAGGCCACACGACGGCCATTGCCTTGCGTTGGCTAAGGCAAGGGCATGATGCCACACCGACGGCAAGAAAAACGCCCGACGGTGCCCCTCATGGCTAGGCGGTAGGCCTTAGGCCACACGACGGCCGTTGCCTTGCGTTGGCTAAGGCAAGGGCACAATGCCACACCGACGGCAAGATAAACGCACGACGGTGCCCCTCATGGCTAAGCGGTGGGCCTTAGGCCGCACGACGGCCGTTGCCCTGCGTTGGCTAAGGCATAGGCACGATGGCCACACCGACGGCAAGAAGAACGGCCGACGGTGCCCCTCATGGCTAGGCGGTTGCCCTTAGGCCGCACGATGGCCATTGCCCTGCGTTGGCTAAAGCACGGGCACGATGCTAGGCGTTTGGCCTTAGGCCGCACGACGGCCGTTGCCTAGCGTTGGCTAAGGCATGGGCACGATGCCACACCGACGGCAAATAAAACGCACGACGGTGCCCCTCATGGCTAGGCGGTGGGCCTTAGGCCGCACGACGGCCGTTGCCCTGCGTTGGCTAAGGCATGGGCACGGCGGCCACACCGACGGCAAGAAAAACGCACGACGGTGCCCCTCATGGCCAGGCGGTCGGCCATAGGCCGCATGACGGCCGTTGCCTTGCGTTGGCTAAGGCATGGGCACGATTCCACACCGATGGCAAGAAAAACACACGACGGTGCCCCTCGTGGCTAGGCGGTTGCCCTTAGGCCGCACGATGGCCATTGCCCTGCGTTGGCTAAAGCACGGGCACGATGCTAGGCGTTTGGCCTTAGGCCGCACGACGGCCGTTGCCTAGCGTTGGCTAAGGCATGGGCACGATGCCACACCGACGGCAAATAAAACGCACGACGGTGCCCCTCATGGCTAGGCGGTGGGCCTTAGGCCGCACGACGGCCGTTGCCCTGCATTGGCTTAAGCATGGGCACGACGGCCTCACCGATGGCAAGGAAAACGCACGACTGCCGTGGGGTTTTGTTCCCAAGGCAACGGGTAAACCTCTGTAGCCATGCTGGAAAAACGCACGACGGTGCCCCTCATGGCGGCCTTAGGCCGCATGACGGCCGTTGCCCGGCGTTGGCTAAGGCGTGGGCACGACGGCCACACCGACGACAAGAAAAATGCACGACGGTGCCCCTCACGGCTTGGCGGTGGGCCTTAGGACGGACGACGGCCGTTGCCTTGCATTGGCTAAGGCATGGGCACGACGGCCTCACCGACGGCAAGAAAAAAGCACAACTGCCGTGGGGTTTTGCTCCCAAGGCCACGGGTAAACCTCTGTAGCCATGCTGGGAAAATGCACGACGGTGCCCCTCACGGCTAGGAGGTGGGCAATAGGCCGCACGACGGCCGTTGCCCTGCGTTGG